>NC_046159.1:69514032-69814032 GCF_011064425.1 Rattus rattus
TTTCACAGCTAAAGAAGTGTTGCAAGAATCATGAAGGATTCTGCTTGCTAACTGGCTTGATCATAGTTCATATTTTCTATATTAGGTTTCTTATACATCCAAGGACTGCCTGTTCAGGGAATGTTGTTGCCCACAGTAAGCTGGGCCCACATCAATCAACATTCAAGACAATCCCCCACAGACATATACAGAAGCAAACTGGATCTAATAATTTCTCAATTAAGACTGTCTTCTCAGATGACTTTAGGCTGTGTGAAAGTTAATGGAAATTTGAACATGTATTGTGTCTTAGGTTGAGAGATTCTTCATTTAGCTACTTTCATGGTCTGTGTTTGTATAGGAGAGAAAGAAAAATCCCTACATCCCAGAGAGATAAGGCCTTTTAAACATAATCATATATGTTCACCACTCAAGAAGTTTTTTTTATTCTATAGAAATTGGATCTGAGAAAAAGCTTGGGTTTTATGATTCTAGTGTTTTAAATTTATAACTAGATTATACTACTGATCAACACAGGCTTTTCTGAGATGTTATCTTCCTTTTAGCACACATATTACCTAGTTCTAAGTTTTTAACTTTTTAAATTTTGTACTACTTACATAGGCACATGCATATAGTGTCTGCAAAGACAAGGGGACGGCCTTAAATGCCCTGAAGTTGTGGGTGCTTGGAGCAAACTCTAGTCTGCAAGACCTTTAGAGTTTTTAACCTCTGTGCCTTCTCTCGAGCCCTCCAAATGCCCATAAATCAACAATAAAATACTTTCTTTACAAAGTTAATAATAAAATGTGAAGAAAATATCTGTAAATAGGGTATACAGAGTTCAGGATGTTTTCTTTCTCACATTCCAGGTATCTTGGAATGAACCATATTAATATGTAGGTTTTAATATTAATATTGGTGTGAAAGTGTCAAAGAGTACATAGACAGTGTGAGAAAATGTATAAGAACTACATATCAATATGAGCTAATTAGGAAAACAGGTTGTATTATCTATCAAAATATGCTTGTTCATAGGAATTATTTTAACAATGAGGAAGAAATGAGCACTATTATCACAAAGTAGTAGAATGATAAGTATTACAAAAACAGTAGAAATATCTATTAGAATATGTATTTCATGACAGTAATCTATGGAGAACAATTCAGGTGTTAATTAGAAGCTGCATGAGTCAGGATGAGAATGAAAACAGAGTGCAATTTCTGTGATTAGTAAATTAAACTATTACATTGTTAAGGAAAATAGGTCAAAAAATCTATGACTTTTCAACCATGACCCTTGTCTAAAATGGAGAACAATTTACTAATTTAGCATCTTGGATCAATAAAATTGAGTATATCAGAATCTCCACAGGACAACATTTTCATAATGTTTTCATCAACTACAAGTGAGGTCACTGGTTAACTCCTCAGTTACAGAGTGATATTTGTATCTCTCTACCCTTTGTAGACTACAGTTCTGATCTCTGTGACAAGGATGTGTGATAGGTAGAGCCTTTGGAAGATAATTAGACTGTGGGTGGGTAGGTAGGGTAGCACCCTCATAAAAGCAGGAGGAGAGCGGTGGCATAGGGGGTTTCTGGAGGGGAAACCTGGAAAGGGGATAACATTTGAAATGTAAATAAATAAAATATCCAATTCAAAAATTACTGGACTCACTTAGTTCATGTCAAGATTCAGCTTTTGGTTTATGTCAATCATAGCAATTTTTCATTGAATTAAAATTCTATGTTAATATTACTAATCCATGAGCAATTAAATATATATTATATTCTTTTGAATATATATACATATATATATTTGAGTTATTTTAGTTTCTCTAAATTTAAAAAACAGATTCTATTCTGATGCAATATATTCTAATTATAGTTTCCTATCTCTCTGTTCCTCCCAGTTTCCCCCTACATTATGCCCCCCTCCCTCCCAGAACCACTTGCTTTCTATTTCTCATTAGTAAAGAACAGGTTTCCAAGAGACAACAGCCAAACACGACAAAATAAAATATACTAAGATGAGGAAAAACTAGCATATCAATGTTGGACATGGCAACCGAACAGGTTGACCAAGTGTCTTTGGGATAGAATGGAGCATCCTTTGGCTATATACACAAGAGTATTATATGTGGATCTTGATATAGATTAATTCCCAACTTTCAAAGGAACTACCATATTGATTTCCATAGTGGTTCTAAGAATTTGACTCCTGCCAGCAATACAGAAGTGTTCCCCTTACTCTACACACTTGCCAGTATGAGCTGTCAATTGTGTTATTGATCTTAGCCATCTGACAGGTAAAAGATAGAATCTCAATGCAGTTTTGATTTGTATTTCCCTGAGGGTTAAGAATATTGAAATTTTTTAAATTGTTTCCTAGCCATTTGAGTTTCCTCTATTGAAAAGTCTTTCTTTAAATCTCCACTGCATTTTTAATTGGTATTTTTTGATATCTGGTTTCTTGAGTTCTTTATATATTTTGTATAGTAATCTTCTATCAGATATGAACTGAGTAAGTAAAAACAATTCCCCATTCTGTAGGCTGCCACCTTGCCCAACTGACAGTGTTCTTTGCCTTACAGAGTTTTCAGTTTTATGAAGTCCTGTTTATTAATAATTGATCACAGTGCCCATGCTGTAGGTATTCTATTCAGAAGGCCATCTTCTGCACCAGTTTGTCAAGGCAATTACCCATTTTTTCTTTTATCAGGTTTAGGGTGTCTGGTTTTATATTGAAGTCTTTGATCTACTTGTACTTGTACTGACTTTATGCAGAATGGTAGGTATGGATCTATTTGTATTCTTCTATGTTCAGACATTCAGTTTGACCAGCGCCGTTAGTGAAGATACTTTCTACAAAAAAAATTCAGGTTTTCCTAAGTGTTTGTATTTATGTCTGCATCTTCCTTTCAATTCTTTTAATTAACCTGTTTTTTTTTTTTATGCCAAAAGCATGTGGTTATTATTACGATAGGCTTGTAGAAAAACTTGAAATTGGAAGTGATGGTACCTCTAGCATTCAGGATTGTTTTAGCTATTCTGGGCTTTTATTTTTTCCATATGAACTTGAGAATTATCCTTTCACAGTTTGTAAAAATTTCTTTTGGAATTTTGATGGGAGTTGTTGAGTCTGTAGATTGTTTTTGCAGGATGGTCATTTTTTTCTATGTCAATATTACTAATCCATGAACAATTAAATATATATATATATATATATTTGAGTTATTTTAGTTTCTCTAAATTTAATATAATGCTGGATATAGGCTTGCAATAAATTATCTTTATTATGTTTAGGTGCTCCTTAAATCTCTGATTTTTCCAAAACTTTTATCATGAAAAGATAGTGGATTTTTTAAAAAGGTATTTGGCCAATCATTAGATGTGTTTCTTTTTCTTTCACTTTGTTTATATGGTGATGGTCATTTTTTCTTCCTCCTTCCTCTCTCTGCCTGTCTCAAAAGAATATATCTTCTTACACTCACACATACCCAACTATTAAGTGTACATGCATGCACTGAAATGAACACGCAGTATTAGTTCAGTTATCTGAAATACCCATACTCAATGTAAAAGTGGCTTGCAGTCTACTAATTGTGTAATGTGGTACTATTTTTCATTCTCTATGGAGATTATAAAAGTTGTTGAGATATGTTCTTCAGACTTGATTTTAGAAGTGAAAATACAGGTACTTACCTCAGGAAAGTGAGATCTAAGCTGCAGATTTAGCCACTAGCCCATTCAAGATTTACCACATAAGAGCTTATTCCTCTTTATGGGGTGACTTGAAATCAGCAATTGATAAACACCAGGGTATTCGGCTGAGCTAGCACCCACAAACCTGACCCGACCCCCACTCCCTCCTGATTTTTGAACAACCATCTTTACTTGGGAGTACTCTGAAAGCTGGTTGATATTTCTACAAGTTGGATTCTTCCTATGGTTGACTCCGTTTCTTCTTTTTCACTTCCTCAGATGATAACCCCATATGCATCTTTTAACACATAAGGTTAGGCTTCCCAGGGATCTCAGCATCCAATAGAATTTAATTCAGATACTTTATTTGAAAGTGCTACTTGACATCATAGCTGACATTTTCTTTCTTATGACACTAGCTACCTTTATTGTAATATTTAGTGTGCCTTTCAAAGTTATGCTGCATACTCATAGCCTTGTGGCAGATCTGTCCCTTCTAATTGTTTGTTTTCAGTTTGAACATTAAAGTAGTGTATTTTAATATCTGCTCCTAAATTATTCATGTGTATTCTGAGTATGCCTTGTGTGGTCACACACACAGCGGAGTTCATCTGGAAGTCAATGGAGAACTTTTGGGAGTTAGTGTTCTCTTTCTATCATGTGGGTTCTAGCCCAGGTTACCAGGCTTGGCACCTTCACCCACTCGGCCATCGGGAAAAATGGTATTAAAGCATTTTAGGTGCAAACCAGTGCAGTTCAGGATGGATCCTTGCATTTGTTTAAAAATTGCTTAAATTTCCAAAAGTGCTTGAGCCTATGAGCCCCTGATGGATTTTTGTACATGTTTGTGTGTGTGTATGTGTGTGTGTGTGTGTGTGTGTGTGTGTGTGTGGTTTTACTTAGGATATCTACAGGTGAAATAAAAGTACCTAGGAAACAAATGGATTTTTTAATGATTAGTGTTAAACACATGGTTTTCTCTGTGGTACATGTCTACTGAAGCTCCCAATGCATAGGAAGATGTAGCTAATACAAGATTCATCATGCTTGTTCACTTGTCCCTTTCTGCTGTGCACAGATATTAGTTACAACTAAGCAGTATCGATGCAAAAATCAGCAATTCAGTTTGAATGCATAAAATTGATCTACCATATTTTCATATTGTTATGTTTATAGAAAGTAAATGAATCCCACTAAAATCAGGGACTAGACAAGGCTGGCCACTCTCTCCCTACTTATTCAATATAGTTCTTGAAGTTCTAGCCAGAGCAATCAGACAACAAAAGGAGGTCAAGGGGATACAGATCAGAAAAGAAGAAGTCAAAATATCACTATTTGCAGATGATATGATAGTATATTTAAGTGATCCCAAAAGTTCCACCAGAGAACTACTAAAGCTGATAAACAACTTCAGCAAAGTGGCTGGGTATAAAATTAACTCAAATAAATCAGTAGCCTTCCTCTACACAAAAAGAGAAAACAAGCCGAGAAAGAAATTAGGGAAACGACACCCTTCATAATAGACCCAAATAATATAAAGTACCTCGTGTGACTTTAACCAAGCAAGTAAAAGATCTGTACAATAAGAACTTCAAGACACTGAAGAAAGAAATTGAAGAAGACCTCAGAAGATGGAAAGATCTCCCATGCTCATGGATTGGCAGGATTAATATAGTAAAATGGCCATTCTACCAAAAGCGATCTACAGATTCAATGCAATCCCCATCAAAATACCAATCCAATTCTTCAAAGAGTTAGACAGAACAATTTTGCAAATTCATCTGGAATAACAAAAACCCAGGATAGCTAAAACTATCCTCAACAATAAAAGGACTTCAGGGGGAATCACTATCCCTGAACTCAAGCAGTATTACAGAGCAATAGTGATAAAAACTGCATGGTATTGGTACAGAGACAGACAGATAGACCAATGGAATAGAATTGAAGACCCAGAAATGAACCCACACACCTATGGTCACTTGATTTTTGACAAAGGAGCCAAAACCATCCAATGGAAAAAAGATAGCATTTTCAGCATATGGTGCTGGTTCAACTGGAGGTCAACATGTAGAAGAATGCAGATCGATCCATGCTTATCACCCTGTACAAAGCTTAAGTCCAAGTGGGTCAAGGACCTCCACATCAAACCAGACACACTCAAACTAATAGAAAAAAAACTAGGGAAGCATCTGGAACACATGGGCACTGGAAAAAATTTCCTGAACAAAACACCAATGGCTTATGCTCTAAGATCAAGAATCGACAAATGGGATCTCATAAAACTACAAAGCCTCTGTAAGGCAAAGGACACTGTGGTTAGGACAAAACGGCAACCAACAGATTGGGAAAATATCTTTACCAATCCTACAACGAATAGAGGCCTTATATCCAAAATATACAAAGAACTCAAAAGTTAGACCAAGAGGGGAGACAAATAACCCTATTAAAAAATGGGGTTCAGAGCTAAACAAAGAATTCACAGCTGAGGAATGCGAATGGCTGAGAAACACCTAAAGAAATGTTCAACATCTTTAGTCATAAAAGGAAATGCAAATCAAAACAACCCTGAGATTTCACCTCACACCAGTGAGAATGGCCAAGATCAAAAACTCAGGTGACAGCATATGCTGGCGAGAATGCAGAGAAAGAGGAACACTCCTCCATTGTTGGTGGGGTTGCAGACTGGTACAACCATTCTGGAAATCAGTCTGGAGGTTCCTCAGAAAATTGGACATTGAACTGCCTGAGGATCCAGCTATACCTCTCTTGGGCATATACCCAAAAGATGCCCCAACATATAAAAAAGACACGTGCTCCACAATGTTCATCGCAGCCTTATTTATAATAGTCAGAAGCTGGAAAGAACCCAGATGCCCTTCAACAGAGCAATGGATACAGAAAATGTGGTACATCTACACAATGGAATATTACTCAGCTATCAAAAACAACGAGTTTATGAAATTCGTAGGCAAATGGCTGGAACTGGAAAATATCATCCTGAGTGAGCTAACCCAATCACAGAAAGACACACATGGTATGCACTCATTGATAAGTGGCTATTAGCCCAAATGCTTGAATTACCCTAGATGCCTAGAACAAATGAAACTCAAGACGGATGATCAAAATGTGAATGCTTCACTCCTTCTTTAAAAGGGGAACAAAAAATACCCTTGGCAGGAATAGGGAGGCAAAAGATTAAAACAGAGACTGAAGGAACTCCCATTTAGAGCCTGCCCCACATGTGGCCCATACATATACAGCCACCCAATTAGACAAGATGGATGAAGCAAAGAAGTGCAGACAGACAGGAGTCGGATGTAGATCGCTCCTGAGAGACACAGCCAGAATACAGCAAATACAGAGGCAAATGCCAGCAGCAAACCACTGAACTGAGAATAGGACCCCCGTTGAAGGAATCAGAGAAAGAACTGGAAGAGCTTGAAGGGGCTCGAGACCCCATATGAACAACAATGCCAACCAACCAGAGCTTCCAGGGACTAAGCCACTACCTAAAGACTATATACATGGACTGACCCTGGACTCTGACCTCATAGGTAGCAATGAATATCCTAGTAAGAGCACCAGTGGAAGGGGAAGCCCTGGGTCCTGCTAAGACTGAACCCCCAGTGAACTAGACTGTTGGGGGGAGGGCGGCAATGGGGGGAGGGTGGGGAGGCGAACACCCTAACGGAAGGGGGGGGAGGGGGGATGTTTGCCCGGAAACCGGGAAAGGGAATAACACTTGAAATGTATATAAGAAATATTCAAGTTAATAAAAAAAATAAATAAACTATTATCAATAAATAAAAACAAGAAAGTAAATGAAAATGAATTGAGCATTTTATATGAAAAATATATTTATGTGCATATATTTAATATATATATATAAATATATATACAAGTAGATAGTTTAATACCTATATTCCTAATTACAAATAATATTCATTTAAAATTTCAAATCACAGCTGTACTGACTGGTTTTGTGTGTCAACTTGACACAAACTGGAGTTATCACAGAGAAAGGAGCCTCCCTTGAGGAAATGCGTCCATGAGATCAGCTGAAGGACATTTTCTCAATTAGTGACCAAGGGTGGGAGGGCCCATTATCTGTGGTACCATTCCTGGGCTGGTAGTCTTGGCTTCAATAAGAAAACAAGCTGAGCAAGCCAGGGGAAGCAAACTAGTAAGAAACATCCCTCCATGGCCTCTGTATCAGCTCCTGCTTCCTGACTTCCAGTCCTGACTTCCTTTTGTGATGAACAGCAATGTGGAAGTTTAAGCTGAATAAACCCGTTTCTCTCCAACTTGTTTCTTGGTCATGATGTATGTTCTGGAATAGAAACCCTGACTAAGACAATAGCCTTTGAATTGGCAATATAACTTCTTGGCAACCCATCACTATAAATCAAGCAGTTTCAATACACTAAGTGTAATGCTGAGATGGAGACAGCTACTTCAAATCTGTTTATATTTCTCATGTACACCAACAATCTATTCTATGTTTAGAATTTCTCACAGTAAATGAGATTAGTTATATCAGATAACAGTCATTAATATTATTGTACACTATCTTTTCAAATTGGAATGAGGGTGTATATTGCACAGTCTAGCTGTAAGATTGTTACATCAAAGGAAAAATTTATGCATAATATGCATTCACATGTATATGTTCAACCCAGGTCTTAATGTCTGGTTACACTATATAAATATCATACTTGGCATATGTTAAATTTTTGTGAAAATGTTAGTAGTGCATAAAATATCTATTTCAGTGTACTATGTACAATAAGCACAAAATACATCGTGTTCAAACATCCAAAGTTGAATTATAAATCACCCCATCTCAATATGAATATGTAGCCATTAAAGAACCAATGAAAGCTATGTTGAACTGTTACACAATACAGAAAATACACTCTAGAGACAGTATCAAGGAAAACAGCCAATGCAATTCTGTCCTAGAAATTGTAGTTAAACAAACATGGGTTCACTCACACAGAGTCTTCATAACAACACCAGAAAATCAACTAGTCCTCATACAGTGAAGAATTATGGATTATCCTGTGCTCTGAGTTTGTTTATATCGTGAATTATGCTGATTGAGTTCTGTATACTGAACCATCCCTCTATCCCTGGGATGAAACCTACTTAATCATGGTGAATGATACTTTTGATATGTTCTTAGATTCAGGTTGTGAGAATTTTGTTGAATATTTTTGCATTGATATTTGTAAGGGAAATTGGTCTGAAGTTCTCTTTATTGGGTCTTTGTGTGATTTAGGTATCAGTGTAATTGAGGTTTCATAGAGGGGATTGGGTAGTGTTCCTTCTGTTTCTATTTTGTGGAATAGTTTGAAGATTATTGGTATTAGGTCTTTTTTGAAAGTCTGATAGAATTCTGCATTAAACCCCTTTGGTCTCTTTTTGGATGGGAGATTTTAATTACTGTTTCTATTTCTTTGAGGATTATGGGACTGTTTAGATGGTTTATCTCATCCTGATTTAACTTTGGTACCTGGTGTATGTCTAGAAAATTGTTCATTTCATACAGATTGTTTGGTTTTGTTGGGTATAGGCTTTTGTAGTAGCATCAAACAATTTTTGGATTTCTTCAGTTTCTGTAGTTATGTCTCCCTTTTCATTTCTGATTTTGTTAATTTGGATACACTCTTTGTGCCCTGTGGTTAATCTGGTTAAGGGTTCATCTATCTTGTTGATTTTCTCAAAGAACCAGCTCCTGTTTTGTTGATTCTTTGTATAGTTCTTTTTGTTTCTACTTGGTGGATTTCAGCCCTGAGTTTAATTATTTTCTGCTGTCTACTCTTGGTTTTGTTCTTTTCTTTTTTCTTTTTTGTTCTACAGCTTTCAGTTTTGTGGTCAAGCTGTTAGTGTATGCTTTTTCCAATTCCTTCTTGGAGGACTCAGGGCTATGAATTTTCCTCTTCGTACTGCTTTCATTGTATCCCATAAGTTTTGGAATGTTGTTCATTTTCATTAAATACTAAAACATCTTTAATTTTTTTTCTTTATTTCTTCCTTGACCAAGGTATCATTGTGTAGATCGTTGTTTAGCTTCCATGTGTATGTGTCATTTCTGGACTTTTGTTGTTAATGAAGATCAACCTTAGCCTGTGGTGATCTGATAGCATGCATGGTATTATTTCAATCTTCTTATATCTGTTGAGGCCTGTTTTGTGACCAATCATATGGTCAATTTTGGAGAAGGTACTATGAGGTGCTAAGAAGAAGTTATATTCATTTGTTTTATGATAAAATGATCTACAGATTTCTCTTAAATCCATTTGGTTCATAACTTCTGGGTGTTTCACTGTGTCTCTCTTTAGTTTCTCTTTCCATGGTCTGTCAATTGCTGAGAGTGGGGTCTTGAAGTCTCCCAATATTATTTTGAGGTGCAATGTGTACTTTGCACTTCAGTAAAGTTTGTTTTATGAATGTAGGTGCCCTTGTATTTGGAGCATGAATGTTCAGAATTTGGATTTCGTCTTGATTTTTCCTTTGATGACGAGGAAATGTCCTTTCTTATCCTTTATGACAATTTTTTTTTGAATTTCGCTTTTATTCCTTATATATGAAACTTTGTTTCTTCTGCCCATTTCCTTGGAAAAATTTTTCCCAGCCTTTTACTCTGAGGTTGTGTCTGTCTTTGTTACTAAGGTAGTTTCTTGTATGAAGGAAAATGCTGGGTCCTGTTTATGTATCCTGTCTGATAGTCTATGTCTTTTTATTGGGGAACTGAGTCTATTGATGTTAGCAGATATTAAGGAAAAGTCATTTTTGCCTCCTGTTATTTTTGTTGTTAGAGGTGGACTTATGTTTGTGTGGGTATCGTCTGTTGAAAGAAGACAACTATTTTGCTTTTTCTAATTTCTCTCTTAATGTTGGAGTTTTCCATCTATTATCTTTTGTATGACTGGTTTTGTGGAAAGATATTGTGTAAATTTGGTTTTGTCATGGAATATCTTTTTTCTTTATCTATGTTAATTGAGAGTTTTGCTGAATATAGTAGCCACTGCTGGCATTTGTGTTCTCTTTGGCTCTGTATGACATCTGCCCAGAATCTTCTGGCTTTTAGAGTCTCTTTTGAGAAGTCTGGTATAATTCTGATAGATCTGCCTTTATATATTACTTGACCTTTTCCCCTTACTGTTTTTAATATTCTTTCTTTGTTTTGTGCATTTAGTTTTTTGACTATTATGTAATGGGTGGAATTTCTTTTTTTTTTTTTTTTTTTAGCAATCAAAAACCACATTTTATTGACATAAGCACATACAGATTGGTCAACAAAATCAAATGAAATACCCATATATAAACCTACATACCTATAGACAGATGATTTTTTTGAGAATGAAGCCAAAATTACACAATGAAAACCAAAATACATCTTGAACAAATATTGGTGATCTTTCTAGATGTATACATGTGGAAATATCCAATTATATCCATATTCTTTTTTTTGTTGTTGTTTGTTTTTTTTAATTTATTTTCATATTTATTTTTTTTATTAACTTGAGTATTTATTATATACATTTCGAGTGTTATTCCCTTTCCCGGTTTCCGGGCAAACATCCCACTCCGCCTCCCCGTCCTTATGGGTGTTCCCCCCCCACCCTCCCCTATTGCCGCCTCCCCCAACTGTCTAGTTCACTGGGGGTTCAGTCTTAGCAGGACCCAGGGCTTCCCTTCCACTGGTGCTCTTACTAGGATATTCATTGCTACCTATGAGGTCAGAGTCCAGGGTCAGTCCATGTATAGTCTTTAGGTAGTGGCTTAGTCCCTGGAAGCTCTGGTTGCTTGGCATTGTTGTACATATGGGGTCTCAGCCCCTTCAAGCTCTTCAGTTCTTTCTCTGATTCCTTCAACGGGGTCCCGTTCTCAGTTCAGTGGTTTGCTGCTGGCATTTGCCTCTGTATTTGCTGTATTCTGGCTGTGTCTCTCAGGAGCGATCTACACTTCTGCACTTCTTTGCTTCATCCATCTTATCTAATTAGATGGCTGTATATATATGGGCCACATGTGGGGCAGGCTCTGAATGGGTGTCCCTTCAGTCTCTGTTTTAATCTTTGCCTCTCTCTTCCCTGCCAAGGGTATTCTTGTTCCCCTTTTAAAGAAGGAGTGAAGCATTCACATTTTGATCATCCGTCTTGAGTTTCATTTGTTCTAGGCATCTAGGGTAATTCAGGCATTTGGGCTAATAGCCACTTATCAATGAGTGCATACCATGTATGTCTTTCTGTGATTGGGTTAGCTCACTCAGGATGATATTTTCCAGTTCCAACCATTTGCCTACGAATTTCATAAAGTCGTTGTTTTTGATAGCTGAGTAATATTCCATTGTGTAGATGTACCACATTTTCTGTTTCCATTCCTCTGTTGAAGGGCATCTGGGTTCTTTCCAGCTTCTGGCTATTATAAATAAGGCTGCGATGAACATAGTGGAGCACGTGTCTTTTTTTATATGTTGGGGCATCTTTTGGGTATATGCCCAAGAGAGGTATAGCTGGATCCTCAGGCAGTTCAATGTCCAATTTTCTGAGGAACCTCCAGACTGATTTCCAGAATGGTTGTACCAGTCTGCAACCCCACCAACAATGGAGGAGTGTTCCTCTTTCTCCGCATCCTCGCCAGCATTTGCTGTCACCTGAGTTTTTGATCTTGGCCATTCTCACTGGTGTGAGGTGAAATCTCAGGGTTGTTTTGATTTGCATTTCCCTGATGACTAAAGAAGTTGAACATTTCTTTAGGTGTTTCTCAGCCATTCGGCATTCCTCAGCTGTGAATTCTTTGTTTAGCTCTGAACCCCATTTTTTAATAGGGTTATTTGTCTCCCTGCGGTCTAACTTTTTGAGTTCTTTGTATATTTTGGATATAAGGCCTCTATCTGTTGTAGGATTGGTAAAGATCTTTTCCCAATCTGTTGGTTGCCGTTTTGTCCTAACCCCAGTGTCCTTTGCCTTACAGAAGCTTTGCAGTTTTATGAGATATGGGTGGAATTTCTTTTCTGATCCAATTTGTTAGAGCTCTGTAGGCTTCCTGTATGTTTATTGGCATCTCTTTATTTCAGTTACGGAAGTTTTGTTCTAAAATTTTGTTGAAAATGTTTACTGTGGCCTTTTAAATAAGGAATATTTGCTCTCTTCTATACCTATTATTCTTAGGTTTAGTCTTCTCATTGTGTTGTAGGTTTCCTGAATATTTTGGGTTAGGAGCTTTTTGCTTTTTGCATTTTTTTTGACTTGTGCCAATGGTTTCTATGCTATCTTCTGCACCTAAGATTCTCTCTTCTATCTTTTGTGTTCTATTGGTGATGCTTGCATCTATATAACTCTTGATTTCTTTTCTGTGTTTTTTTATCTCCAGAGTTGCCTTTCTTTGTTATTACTTTATTGTTTCTATTTCTGTTTTTAAGTTCTGGATGGTTTTGTTCAATTTCTTCACCTATTTGCTTGTGTTTCCTGTAATTCTTTAAGTGATTTATGTGTTTCCCCTTTAAGGGCTTCTATCTGTTTTCTTCTGTATTTCTTTAAGCGAGTTATTTATGTCCTTCTTACTGTCTGCTATCATCATCATGAGATGTAATTTTAAATATGAATCTTGCTTTTCCCTTGTGTTGGGGTATCTAGGGCTTGCTGTAGTGGGAGAACTGGGTTCTTATGATTCCAAGTAGCCTTGGTCTCTGTTGCTTGCTTAGGTTCTTGTCTTGCCTCTTGCTGTCTAGATGTCTTGATGTCTGTGACTGGAGCTTGGCCCTCCTGTGGGCCTATGAGCCTGGGATCTTAGGTGTGTCAGCCAGTTCTGACACCAGTTCTCTCTGGGCAGGATTTGGTGTGGCAAACTTTGTCACAGGGTTAGTTAGCTTCAGGGTGCTGATTGAAACTGGAAGTCTTCTGTCTGTGGCTGCTCTGTGGTTACTGTGCCCTTTGTACTCCTCATGGGTCTCTCTTGGTCAGTTATTAGATCAAAACTTAGGAGTGACAGAATTTCTGGGAGACCATGTCTCTCTGGGCAGGATTTGGGTATGGAGGGCTGTGGGACAGCCTTGGCTCTGGGGCGCAGATATCATATATGGTTTGACATATTAGTTTCATCCTCATTCTTTTCATCCTTCTGTATCCTAACATCTGTCATCTCACTGCATAAAACCACTAAATTATGTGTGTGTGTGTGTGTGTGTGTGTGTGTTATGTATGAGTGTGTATGTCTATGTGTGAGTGTGTGTTTGTGTACATACACATATCATGATGTGGGAGAGTAAGTAGACTATAAGTTTATTTTCAGGGTTTGTTGAGCATCTGCACATGATTGAGTACTTGTTTAATATTCATGGCATTGTGTTGAATGTCTCTATACACATACACCCACATACAATAAAACAATTTATTTTTGCTTTACTCATTGTTTGTATGAATGAATACTTATGACAGCAAATACCTACAATTTTCTATGTGCCTAATAGTGTTTCAATAGCTTTATATATTTTAATTACTTTTCCTAAGATAGTATCCCTAACTATGGTCTTTTAAAGTTATAGAAATATATAGTAAATAAGGCCAGGAATTAAATTCCCCATTTAAGTTCAGATATATTGAAAATAACAAACCTGGAACATTTGGTTCTGGTACTTGTTATTTTAACAAAGAAAGTGGTCAAAAGCAATATACAGTCTTTATTGTGCATTCTGAAGGCCAACTTTTCTAAAGGTATTTGACTTAATGAAAATAAAGTATTGGTGGAACTTAATTATTACCAAAGATGTTGGAAAGTCATCTATCTCCTTGTCCTTTGCAAGTATTATAGCACACTATACTTCTTGGCTTGCAGAATCTGTCCATCCCATTACTGTATGGCTTACGAAATCTCTATTTCATTCTAATCTGAAACCTGTGATTAGAATGGATTCATCTAGAACACCCGATTGTAATATTCCTACCTTAAGACCTTTAACTGCCTCTCAATATTGTTATTGTTTTATAAGCATATCCAATATTTTCTGAGATTAAATGGTGATCTTTGGGATAAAAAGAGATATTAGTGTGCTCAACAGCAGCTCTAAAGTCTGTCTTAGGAGCTACTACATTGTACTGGCTCCAAAGTCTAAGACCCCTGGCCCTGGAATAACCAGTTCAATGACAAATTCTGCAAACTAACACTTTCTGCCTTGGTGAAAAGATGTCCTTGGCTGGGAAGATGTTCGCTTACTAAGAAGATTAACTAAGCAAGCATGAGGCTATGAATTCAAACCCTTAGCACCTAAGTAATATTCTACATGTGGCAGCTTGTCCCTGTAATCCCAGCACTGTGTATAAGCAGATACATGAAGACTGTGAGAATTTATTAGCTTGTCGTCAACTCTAAGCTTGGAGATGCTGTCTCAAAGTACTGAGGTGAAGTACTTACTCTCAAAGAGTAAGATAGAGAGTGTTAAAGAAGTAATTTTTTGGCTTCTGCATATTGTCTGGGAATACACATCCAAATATATGTGTCTATATACACAGAAATATATGTCAAGACAAGAAAAACTGTAGAGAAAAATATATTTGAAGATAAGCCACTCTTATACTAAATCAATCTCTCACTAAAAAATTTGGTCACACACTCAGAGCTAATGTATCAGAGTTTGTCATTCTAGACTTACAGACTTCTACATGTAAGAGTCTTAGGTCTACTGTATTTTAGTTGTTAATATTTTTCATACCAAGAAGATATAAAGTTATGGTGGTTTGCTTCAATATATAGCTAATAAGTAAATGGTGGCTGCTTTCTACTATGGAATATTATACTTCAAGCACACAAGTGGAATAGGAATTGTTATGAGTAGGAGTAAAGATAAATCACTAGGGTATTGAGTATTTAAGAAGTCTCTATGCAACCATGGGAATTGGGGTGTTCCTGGGATAATAGATGCAGAGACAGGAATTTTTGTAAATCCACATATTAACCTCACTACTGTGTTATTCTAGTAACACACTCAGGGCTGGAAGAATGTATTACATAAGTTCAGAAATGTTTTAAAAACACCTCTGATGGTTAACCTTGATTATCTACTTGGGGTTTTGAATTGCTATAGGCATGTCTGTTAGGAATTTTCTAGATTAATTTAACTGAGTCGAGATGATCCAATCTACATGTGGGTAGTACCATTTTATTGTCAGGAGTCTCATGGAACATGAAAGGATAAAGCTTGCTGACCCAATCATCATTCTTTATTATTATTCTAGATTGCAGATGCAATGTGACCAACAGTCTCCCACTGCCATTGCCATGCATTCCCTTCTATATTGGACTGTGTACCCTGGAATTATAAGTTAGAATGAGCACTCTGTTGTGTAAGTCACTTAAGTGAATGATCTTTCACAAAAATGAGACAAGTAAGCAATGCACATATATTTATGCCTCTTCTAAAATTCTCAATCATTATGTAGAAAAACACATGCTTCCTTCTTATGTCTAGGCAGACCTTGGAAAGGAAAATAGGGCAGCATATTGACTTGTGACCTAGAACACAAGGAAATCATGGTGTTGAACTGTATTTGTATGCCTTTCTTCATTCTGCCCTAAACTAAAGTTGAAGGAGCTAAAATACAGCCATGTCAACAGGAAAGAATAAAGAAGGAGAGTAGTAGATTCAAAAATGTTAGTCAGTAATAATTGTTTTCTGATGAAACATAACACAGTAACTGACTTTACCTACACTCAGACTAGCTAAGACTTCATACTTGAAGTGCAATAATGAAGTTCCTTATCAAGATGCTGGAGACATTCATTACTGTTTAAATAATTATAAAGAACTCCCAGCCTGTATGCTTCAGAACAGACTATGCCATCTCCACCTCTCCTTCCCTAACCACCAGTAAAGGTGTCCACAGCTCTTCAGTCTACTGAGGTCCTGTTAGAAAATCAGAGAGGGCTTAATATACCATCAGGCAAATTGTCTACTATTGCTTACCAACCATCTTCCTTCATGGTGCTAGCAAAGGCACCGAAAGGAGCAGGGAAAGCATACATTCAGCCTGGGAGATATTGCAGAGGCATCATGGGGTGGAAGGTCCCATACAATTAAGAACAGTGGGAAGTAAGTCTTCTGAGTATCAGCGTGCATCATAGTCACCTTCTCTATAATTCTTTTTATTAACAAACATCTTCAAATGTGTAGAAACAGAGAGCTTTTTAAATTGAGAATAGAGAAGAAAATATACAGTATAATATAATAGTAAATAGTATTATATTGTATAGTAATATATAATAGTATGCTGCTATTAAAGTTTTAAATTATCATCCTCATTTTATTTTTACTTATTCTCTTTACATCCCACTTATTACCCCTCTCCTAGTCACTCCATCCCCAAATCCTTCCCTTCCCTCCCCTTCTCCACAGTAGTCCCCTCCTTTCTGAGAAGTCAGAAGTAACTGTAGGTCAGATAGAGGAGGATGAATCAAAGTCTTTGACTAATAGGGTCTGCAAGGATCCTGTCTAGTCAAGAATGCTGGGGCTACTGGATCTCTTATTAAAGGAATATTAAGAGGTTCCAGAGGCCAGTGAAGAGTAGGCAGCCAGGGTCCTGTGTTCATGGTTGGCTGTGGAGGTGGCAATATTGGAAGCCAACCCTCTGATGTGAACCTCTGTTAGCAATAGGAGACTGGCCAGGCAGGCAGTTCCAAGTTCAAAGGATCAGTGCTTCAGAACAAGAACCTTCTCTCCTTAGAGTTACAGTTCAGTAACAAGAGCCAAACTTAGATATCCTTGATGAAATAACTTATGCACCTTATTCCATATGCCAAGGACCATATGAACCTTGGTGAGCGGGATGGGATTTTTGGAGATAAATACCTTCTATTGGCTAAGGCTAAGATGCTGGTGATGTTCTATCTGCACAGGGAAGAATTCCAGGTGCTATGCTATGTGACTGATTGCCATTGATCAACTACTTGACAGTCAAAGTTAAGTGCTTTAAAGCAGGCATTTAGGCAGGAGATTAGGAGATGCCTACCGTCTCCTCAAATTCGGAGATTTCTGGGATTTGAGCATGATCCACCTCACCAGTCCCATGGTTATTCCTCTGGTGACACTGTCCATGTGCCCTACATAGAGGAAAAGTTCCATGTTAGTAAAGCTCCTAACAGGCTATCAAAGGATGGCTGCTAAATGAGTGTATAGCAGCCTAAATGACTCTAGTATTTTTGGAAAAACTACTTTACTGCTCTCCTTCCCTGTACTTTTGACACATTAAGGTTGGCATACTATTATGTCTTACTATTATCAGAAAAAGGGTTGGGAGTTGAATAAACACTTTTGGGCACCAAAAAATTTTATATACTAAGGTGGGAGAAAAGACTGAAAGGAAAGGGGGTAGAGAAAATTGCATTCAGAATGTAAATAAATTAATCAGTAAATTTATAAACTGATAAAAAAATCCACAGACCCAATGAATAGAACTGCTCACTTGCTCACTTGCACTGAAACCTGATTGCCAAGTTCAAGCCCTGAAAGGACCAGAAAAAGAAAGGTGGAGGCCATCCAGCACATCTGTAATCTCTATACCGCTAGAACAAGATAAGATGTGGAGAAAGGAAAGTAGCCTGGGTCCTCACGTGCCAGTGATGGAGTCTGCAGCACACAGAGGAGTGAGGAAGACCCTGTTCAGGCAACAAGGTGGGAGCAAAGAACTACCTTCTAAAAGTTGTCCTCTACATCTCACACACCGTCATGGCATCTATGTGCCTGGGAATAATAAAAATGAGAATGAAAATAAAAAAGGAGAACTAATTGGTATGAAGAATAAAATAATTTAATCTGCACAAGGTTGAGGTTTTATATATTCATTCATCCATTCTTACTCCTGGGATTATGTTGAATTACTATGATTTAAAAATACCTATTGTATCAACAGTTTTTTTGTTTGTTTTTTGTTTTTCTGTTTTCCTTTCTTTCTTTCTCTCTTCTTTTTTCTATTCTTCATAGACTGATACTCAAACTGAAACTGCAAGATTGGAATCCACTATTTCACACAAATAGCTAGGGAAAGAATAGCAGTAGCCATAGATTTTCAATAAAACATAGTAAAAAGAGACTTTCAGAAGGTCAATGTATAACAACATTGGGGCCATCTCCACAACAGGAGAGAGTCATTCTAAATATACAGGCACCAAAGATCGTAGTCCACCTGTGTATAAAGCAAATGTTAAGAGCTCTGAAGAGAGAGATCAACTCCAATACATATTTGAGAACTTTAACATCCCACTTTTAGCAATGGGAAGATCACCCAGACAGAAAATTAAATAAAGAAAGAGCAAAGTTAAATTGTACCCTAGAGCGAACAGGTCTCGTAGACATTCACAGAACATTCAACATAACAGCAAGGATATACTGTCTCCTAATCTGCACAGAGGCTCTTTCCCAAGGAATAATATGTGGTGTAACACAAAACAAAATATAATAAACTAAAGGAAGTCACTGAGTAGCACTTCTGAACACAATAGAAATAAACTAAAAAGTAATAAGAAAAATACTGGAAACTATCTTTTGAGTAAATAATAAAACAAAGAAAAAAGAATATTTATTACCAAATTCTTTTTCTTTCCACTTGAAAAGTTTTAATGAGAGAAGAGTAGAAGAGAAGAGGAGTAAAGGCCGGCCATGAGCACATGGAGGGAAGGGGGAGGGGGAGTGGGGAGAGAAGGAACAAAGAGAAAGAGGGAAAGAAAGCAGAGAAAATAACAAGAGAGATTATTTCCAAATACTTAAAAGGCATGTGAATTGAAAGCAGTGTATTCAAACATGGGAACATCGTCAGTGAAGTTTCCTCCTGCGGTGTATGGGAACTAACATAGAGACCCACAACTAGACAATGTTCAGAGACTGAGAGATTTTGGAACATTCAGTCCTAAATACATGTCTCCATCAAACCCCTGCCACTCAGGGCTCAGGGTACTTCACTGAAGAGACAGAAATGCTGTATGAGCTAGTGGGGATGGAAGATGGCAAGAAAAGTGTGTCTTCCAGAGAAGTGCACATATGAACCCACAGAGACTGTGGTAGCATGCGCAGGACCTGCAATAATTCAATCCACATGGTGTCTTAACAAGAAAGGTGATACTTTATTTGGGTTCCCATCCCTCCCTAAAAAGTTATCCCTAATTGATCACCACTTGAAAAGGAAAAATTAGTTTTCTCCAAAGTAGTTTCATTTGGGTATAAAAACTATACTTAAGGATCCAGCAGTAGATGGCCAATACAAAAATGAACTCAATGTGGAGAAAAGTCCCTTTGAGATACATCAAAAGCAAGAGCAAGAGGGGAACCATTGAAACAGCAGTAATGGAGCTAGAGAGATGGCTCAGCAGTTGAGAATGCTGGTCTCAGTAACCAAACATCACAAAGACAGATTCACATGGAAAGCACACATACACACAAAATAAATAAATCTTTAAATATGATCTTTTAAAAAGTCAAGTGTGCTAGCTAGTTTTATGTCAACCTGACACAATCTTACAGTCATCTAAGAGGAAGGAATCTTAATTGAGAAGTGTCTGAGTAAGATATGATGAATGCAAGTCTATAGGACATTTTTTTAATTAGTGATTGATGTGGGAAGTCTTAGGTCATTGTGTGTGGTTCCACCCCTGAGCTTATGGTCCTGAATTTTATAAGAAAGCAGGCTAAGCAAGCCATGAGGTGCAACCCAGAAAGCAGCACCTCTCTCTAGCCTCTGCATTACTGCCTCCCTTCAGGTTTCTGGCCGTTTGGAGTTCTTATCTTGACTTCCATCAGGGATGATATGTAGAAGTGTGAACCAAGTAATCCTGCTCCTCTCCAAGTTGCTTTGGTCATGGTTTTATCACAAAAATGAGGACCTTCTATCTAAGACACGTGACCACTTGTCATTGCCTCTAAAGGAAGTAGTATAATAAAAACTAAGTTTAAAATATACTATAGGAAAGAAATAAGACAATAGCACTAATAAAAAGAGAAAAATAACATTTTCACAATTATTATAAGAGCCCAGTAAACTACATGTTCCTCATATTTTGCCGATAAAGTAGTATATAGTGTTGACATTTTGCAATTTACTTATTAATTAACAGAGGAAAAACACCCTTTTGAGTTCCAGTGAGGACTATGGTATCATTTATGTTGTACTAAGCACATTAATAACACTATACAACAAAATTTGGTTAAAGGAAACTCAAATACCTTAGATGCCCTTGTTTATATATTGAAGTATACAGTAAACTAGGCTTAGATTCCCTACTTCTACTTGCAAATTCTCAGCAGTATAAGCATTTGCAGAATTCAGACAAGTGGATACAGCAGAACATTAATAGTTGCCCATTTCATCATCAGTTTGGTGACATCATCAGCCATCAAATGGGTTGTCATAACAAATGGATGCTTGACTACTTTCTTGCGATCTCTTGCAATATTCTTTTTATTGTTGTGTACTATGAGTTGTGTAAATGTGATGGTCTGAATTATTCCTTATCATTTGTAGGGAACCATTTGGAACCTTCATTTGACAACAAAATATGCTAAGTTTTAAGTCTCTTATGTAAAACAACATGATGTTTACATATGAACTACACTCATACCACTTTGAATTGTATCTCCATTATATACAATATCTAACACAATGTAAGATAAACAAATTATTCTTAAGTTATATTGTTCAGAGAATAGTAATATAAGACAATTGGTAAATTTTCAATAGGGATATTTGTTTTGTATGTTTGTTTGAGTACAGATAAATCCGCATGTGTGAGAATAAGTGAAAACTACAGGACAACCTCAGATGTCATTCCTCATATGTCATCTACTAGTTTTTGAAACAAGGCTCCTCATTGGTCTGGAAATTGTCAAATAAAAAGATTCAGTGGGAGGGGAACACCCATAAGGAAGGGGGAGGGAAGGGATGTTTGCAAATGTAAAAGAAATACTCAAGTTAATAAAAAAAAAAAAAAAGAAAAAAAAAAAGATTCACAAACACAGCTTCTTTCACATAGGCTCTGAGAATGAAATTCAGACCCTCTTGCTTCCAGGGTAGCCACTTTACTGGCAAATGTAACTTGTCAGAACCAGATGTAAGTTTTAAGATCTATCTTTGGCTCTGGGTTGGTTGAACCTGCAGGTGCAGAACCCTGGACATGGAGGACCAATGCATCTATGTGGTTGGTTAAAAGAGGAAATGAGAATTATTTGAGTAAAGTTCTTTTTGTCCTGGCCAAAACCAACTAGAAGAAAATTCTTCTTGCAAATGTGTCATTTGAAATGTGAATAAAGCAAATATCCAATAAAAAAAGAAAAGAAGAAACTTTCTTGTAGATTGTTTCTACTAGACCCTCTGCTTATGTTTGTACCACAAGCAGAGCCTGAGTCTATAGCTGTCCTATAAAAATGTAAAGAATTGGGGCAATTGTTCTGTTCAATTGAGACCTCCACTGCTGTCCCTATGGGAACCTCCTAATTGATACCTATTCGAATTAGTCGGAAATTGAGAGGGACAAAACAGCAGCTATTTTCAAATAATGAGAAACTTTCCCTACTCTTATATACTAAACAAAACTTGTGCTATGGCCTCAAGTATAGTAATTCCCTCATGAACAAAATTGGCCCAAATAATTATCCAATGCCTGGAGCAATATAAATAAAGGTTCTCTAGTTTATACATTTACAATAAATGCTTCCATGTGTGAGGAAAGGACAAAGACAAAAAAGGGAAATACATTTGTAAGCTACTAGTTACAGAAAAAGTTAATCAATGTTCAAATTTTAACCATTTAGCAAAATAATGAAGTTATTAAAGTTTCTAAAACTACTTAACCCTATTTAATAGTTCCGTTTTCAACTGATAAGGCCTACTGGATACCTTTCCTTGTTTCTCTGTTTCACAGGGTTTATATAGAGGTCTCTGAACTGAAGTATTAGCTTTCAATTATGGTTTTACTCAGTTGAGGCCTGCATCACACCAATATTTGCTAACAATCTCAGAACTTGGGAAAGCCTTTAAGACTTAAATGAGCATTCTACCTTGGTATTTCTGTACTTTATTATTTCAGATGGAGACGGTACTTTGCATGGTTAATCTTAATCTTGTCTTTTATACATTGGGATATTTCCAACAAGTACTAAAAGAAGATATGTCATTCATAGCTTGCCATATATAAAATAAGCTGGACTCACAAGCAGCTTCCCACATGATAGAGTATTTAACAATTTTATCATTTATTTATTTTTATTTATTCCTTAGAAAGAATGGATAGATATTGATCCTCTCTCTATTTTTCCTTAAAGATAAAACATACATGGAATAAAGTAGAAAAACGGTTTTGTTCAATTTTATAATTTTTTCGGATACCATCATCAATGGCATATCAAAGTGTCCTATAAAAGAAAGACTCATACTTGCAAGTTTGGTTCCAAATATGAGATTACAAGGGAAAGAAACGTAGAAAACTAAAGATGCTGACAAATAAGTTACTAAAATTATCATATTTCTGTCTGCTAATGCGCACATAACTAATGAAACATGCTTGGATGTTGTGGGCAGATCAGTGGATTCATATTCTTCAAATAACAACATTCCATACAAGAAGAAATTTTGCACTTGGTGCTTTGTTCTTGATTAGCTTTTCTGTGGGAAACTGGTCCTGGGAAGATTCAAGTACCTATTCATTCCCATTAGAGAACCAAAAATAGACCAAAATAACCAAGTAACAAGACTTCTACTATTGAAGTGGGTAAACAATGAGTATATTGAGATTTTTACAGAAATAAGAGTGTAGAGCATAACTGACTCATACTAGAAGCCCATACCAGATGTGTGTGGGCTTACAAAAGCTCAGAAGCCTAGAGCTCACTCCATGATTTGAAGGCAGCTTGGCAGATCAGGCTTCTTGGTTGATCTGATGATCATCTTCATAGTCCATACCTCTTATATAAACTTGAGGAACAATAGTTTTCATCCATCATCTCAGTTTCAGGGACTTCCTAAAGTTTCCGAGTTGAGTCTCAATGAATCCCCATGTAGAATTTAATAAATCTTGTGGAGCTTCCTTCCAGGACTCAAATAATCAACTATGAAGAAATGGAAATTTATATACACAATGGTTTTACACGAAGGAAAATTCCACAAGGTTGACAAAAGATGATCCCCTCAGTGCAACCAAAAACCTTCATCCATGGGAACCAACATCTTTCTTATTGCCCTCTCCATTAAAAACCTGCCTGTTGGAATTTCATCATTCTTCCAGGGCTCTGTATAGTTCTTCTAGTATTTTACAAAAACATGGATTAACACATGTAGAAGAACTTTTCTTTGGATATATGGTAAAGGGTGGAGGACCATATCCATTACCACTCATCCATTTAGCAAATATTTTGGGATATTTTTCATGTTACAGGCACTCTGGCATACTGTGGTAATAAAGCTTAGTTGAGACGCAACTGCTGCTGTAAGCAGTATTTCACAGTCAGGAATAATTATAGCTTACACATATGGTGTCAAAATAGAAGTTAGAGTAAAGGACTATAAAAGATCTTCCTGGAACACAGCAGAGGAAAGGATACATTCTTTCTGGAAAGACAGGAAATGGAAACCATAGACCAAAGCATATTTCAGCCAACCTTCCAAGCATAAAGCAACATATTAGTCAGAACAGAACAAAGGTAGCACACGACACAGTGGACAGTATTTCCAAATCTTGGTGGGATGATCATACTTGGGGAAGTTGTAATTGTCTAACTGAACAAAGCCTGTAGGAAAATAAACTAAGAGATGTCTCTATTTTGAGTTATCTTTGGGGTTTAAAGTTGTTATAAAATTATTTAAGGATGAGTTCGTCATGAAAAAGATTTTTTCCCAATGGGATGATCCTAGTTCTTGTAGGACAGGTTTTATAGTGGAAATATTACTAAAGTGACACAAGAGAGGCCAGAGACATAGCTATATGGGCATGTGCTTGTTAATCTTCCAAGGGACTGGAATTTGCTTTTTTTTTTTTTGACTAAATATATATAACTAAAACTCCAGCTTCATGATTTATGATACCCTCTTCTGTCATATGCTTGCATGTGTCTGCATGCACATGCAGGCACATACAATACATACATGCATGCATACATATATACATACATATGCACACAAACTGATACACATAAATAGAAATAAGATGTATCTTCTGAAAATATGAGACATATCTGATCTCTTGGGAAATCAAAGAAATGATTCATAGATATGTGATCAAAGCAAGATTAGAGATGTATTTAAGGGCATGTCATTAAAAAGTGTGGCCAATGGAGCCATGTGACAAGGGGCAAATATGTAAAGTGTTCTGTAAACCACTGGATGAAAGTCAGAGCAGAGTTAAATACAGAACTGCATTTGTCTGTTTTTTCCAAACCCATATCTACTCTTTCATATTTCCTCCTGGGTTTTTTCCTAGACTTGTGCTCTGTATGTATTCAATGTACTTGCTTATTACCTTTATTCTACAAAGTCTTTCCAAGAAAAATCTCAGTAAAGCAATAAGAAGAAGGACATCACCTAGGCCAGGGTAACTGTTTCCCTTGTGTGGCCACTTGAGCTCATAAGGTCATGGAAGCACCAACCTTCTGGAGTGAGTCCTCATGGCTCTCCTGTGTTGAGCAAAGTGCTTCTTCATTCTCATCCTTGACTCTAGTTGTGTCTTCTCATGATTCACACAACATAAACCATCCACTTGGCAGATTATAGCACTATCTATTGTAAATATAATCTTAGTAAATAAAATTCATTATTTTATTCAGGTAACTATTATATCCTGAAATGTATCTGTTTCTTACTGGGATCTAAAAACCTAATAGGTGAAGGTTGAGTACAGGCCACAGTTTCAAGATATTTCTCTGTAAGAGGTCACCAAAGGAAACAATTGGAAGTTGAAAACAGTTGGGCATGGAATGCATAGATCGAGGATAGCAAAATATGATCATTTCCACAGAGCTGAGGAGGTCCCTGTTCTTGAAATATTGATTATAGCAAAGGCAGCATCTGCTTATTAGCTTTTCACAAAGTCTATATTTTGACAAATCCCAGTCTATCATTACATCCAACTTCAATAGCTGTTCAGGGAGAAGGAGGTATGATCCTTACATTGAATTTAACATCCAAGAAATATGTGTGGCATTGCCACCTCCAATTTCTAAACTGAATAATGGAAGTCACTGGGTTTGTTGGTTTGAAATTATTATGAAACAGACAAATGACTCTGGTGGATGATCCATTTAATATATCCCAGAAGAAACAGGTAAAGTTACTCTATACAGATGAATCACTCAACTAAAAGGAACAAGAGAATGAAGGGCAACAGACATGAGAGATGTAAACAAACAATTCTCTAGTTATTTGTTACATTATTTACCACACCTCTAAGTAAATTCCTGCTATCAAGCAGTTTCCTCTAAGCTGAAACATTACAGCTTTGAGGGAAGTTCATCAAGTTTAAAAAATCCTAAAAAGAGGTTAAGACTCAAAAAGTCAACAACTCATAAGTCTCAGGAAGTCCTTGGAACTTATCAAATACACAGAGCCCGTCATGTAGGTTATATAAACAATAAGTGATAAAGATTGTTGTGGATGACTTCCTAAATTGTCGATCTGTCTGTAAACAGTCAAGGATTCCAGTTTTCATCAAACATAACCCATTCTGTGAAGGGTTTTCAGGGATGCAGCTGTCTTTCTGTTATCCATGCTCCTGGAAGTAATCACTCATTTATTCTCCAATAAAGCAATTGCTGGAGTTATTGCCCTAACGTGTCAACACTCTTTGTCTGTTAATAAGTTCCCAAAGTAATGCTACAAAACATTAGGAAGCCATGATGAACAATACATTATATAATGCTTCTCAAATTTAGTCTTACTTTTTAAGTGCTGGCCTTTTCCTCCACATTTGAAGCAGTTAAGGTTCTTCGTTTTTTAAGAAAAACAGGATATGTTACAGCCCTAGATTCTACTATTTATCTGATGAATGGTGCAAATAGTACCCACTATGAATTCAGGTACAGAGAGAGTTCACTATGTAGAAATGTATTTATCAACGACTTCTTCATGGAACAAACCCAGTGAAAAATTGGTTAAGTTTGAGGAATTCATGCCCTAAGTTCTCAAATAAAACTGATCAAGGTCTTATTTTTCAGTCATGAAATTGGATCAGTTCACTAAATATCCTGAAAAATTGGCGTAATCTAAAACACAAACATACACATACACACACACACACACACACACACACACACACACACACAGAACTCCATTGTTTACCAAAAAGTTCTAGGTGCTCAGAAGGGTATAAGATAAAATATGGTTAGCTTTCAGAGTCTAGTGCATATTTTGTTGATTTTTTTTTTCTAAATTGATCCAAATAACTGTAGTACACAGAGAAATAACTATGGGGTTGAGACAAAAATCTGTTAATGGGGGTTGGGGATTTAGCTCAGTGGTAGAGCGCTTGCCTAGGAAGCGCAAGGCCCTGGGTTCGGTCCCCAGCTCCGAAAAAAAGAACCAAAAAAAAAAAAAAAATCTGTTAATGGGATGGTTTCAAAATACATAGTAATTCAAAATATAATTAAGTTACCTACTAACTCCTTCAAAGTATAAAAAGCAAAAACAAACAAAAACTAATCTAAATAAACATCCCAGAATAGAGAACAATAATTGATTACCTTAGTACCCCTCAGTTTTTGATGGCATAGTGCAAGTCCAGAGGGAAAAGCCTAAGGGCCTCCACTATAATCACACCTTTTACGTTTTCAGACAGATCATCAATCTTTTGTCAATATCAGGAATTCCAGTATCTATCTCTCCTTTCTGATTTAATTATCTCAGAATCCATGGGAAATCTGCTGTTTAAAGATAGTTCAGTTAGATTAAGTCTAAGTCATCAGTATCTCTCAGTGCTGTAATGTTACAGCAGATTACTAGAGTTTCTAGTCTAATGAATCTCATCCAAATGCCGTGTCGCTCCTTCGGGTCACTTGGAAGCCATGATAGTTATTGAAAGAGAAAGATCCCCTATCTTCCATGGCAAAAATCTATTTTTCCTGTTTCTCGGGTCACAGCTCTTTGTAATCCACTACTTAAGAAAGACCTACCTCACGGCTCATGCTTCTCACTCTCACTCTCATTCACTTTCCACTCTAGTGACAACTGCCATGATGAAGTCATATATTTTTTAATGCTATATGAAAAAGGGCCATATTGTACCCTCTTTTGGGAAAACTGGGTATGCTTAACATTTGTTAGGATCTTTAATAAATGGTGCTGGTCTAACTGACTGTGTATGTAGAAAAACAAAAATAGACCCATATTTGTCATCATGTACAAAGCTCAAGTCCAAGCGGATCAAGAACCTCAGCAGAAAACCAGATATACTCAATATAATAGAAGAGAAAATGAGAAGGAGCCTTGAACTCACTAGTACAAGGGGAAATTTCCTAAATAGAACTCCAATGGCTCCCACTCTAAGATCAAGAAACTGGAAAGCTTTTCTGTAAAACAAAGGACATAGTCAATAAGACAAATCGGCATACTACAGATTGGAAAAAAAAATCTTCACTAACCCCACATCTGAGAGAGGGCTAATATCCAAAATATATAAAGAATTCAAGAAGCTAACCACCAAAAAACCCAAACAAGCCAATCAAAGTATGGGGTATAGAACTAACAAGAATTCACAACAGAGAAATCTCAAATGGCTGAGAAGATTCTAAAGAAATGTTCAAAGTCCTTAGTGATCAGAGAAATGCAAATCAAAATAACCCTGAGATTCTACCTTATACCAGTCAGAATGGCTAAGATCAAAACTTCAGGTGACAACGGATGCTGGCGAGGATGTAGAAAAAGAGGAACACTCCTCCATTGCTTGTGGTATTGCAAACTGGTACAAACATTTTGGAAATCAATTTGGAGGTCCCTCAGAAAATTGGAAATAGACCTACCTAAAGACCTAGCAATACCACTCTTGGGAATATGCTCAAAAGATCCTCCGCCATGCCACAGGTGCACATGTTCCACTATGTTCATAGAGGCCTTATTTGTGATAGCTGGAAGCTGGAAGGAACCCAGATGTACCAGACAGAAGAATGGATACAGACAACTACACCATGAAATAGTACACAGCTACTAAGAATAAGGGCATCCTGAGTTTTGCAGGCAAATGGATAGAAGTAGAAAATATTATCCTGATTGAGGTAACTCAGACCCAAAAGGACATACATGGTATATTCTCACTAATAAGTGGATATTAGTAAAAAGAAATACAGAATGTCCAAGATATAGTCCACAGAACTCAAAAAGTTCAAGCTGAAGGGCTCAAGTGAGGACACCTCAGTCCCACTTGGGAGGGAGAAGAAAGCAACCACAAGTTGGGAGGGAGGAGGAAAGGGCAGGGGAGGGAAAGGGGATAGGGGTGAGGGAAGAGGAGAACATGATCTGGTATTGGGTTAGCAAAAAGGATTGATGCCATGAAGGCCAGCTGAAAGAATGGAAACAGGCGACTTCGGGAGGAAGAAGGTTGGGAGGATGTTCTAGAATGTAGCAAGAGACCTGTGAAGTGAGATATCCTCAGGACCCAAAGGGGGAACCCTAGACAAAATGCCCTACTATGGAGAGAGGGAACTTATTGAACCCACCTCCAGCAGAAGACAGGGCATCAAGTGTAGTGTGGGGTTGCTATCCCACCGTCAAAGCTCTGACCCATAATTCTTCTTGTCTGAAAGAAATACAGGGATGGAAATGGAGAAGAGCCTGAGGAAAAGAAGGACCAGTGACAGGCCTCAAAGTGGGATCCAGCTCAAGGGAAGGCCCTAATACCGGACACCATTACTGAGGCTATGGGGCATTCATAAAAAGTGACCTCTCACGACTGCCCT
Source organism: Rattus rattus (assembly GCF_011064425.1). NCBI lineage: Eukaryota > Metazoa > Chordata > Mammalia > Rodentia > Muridae > Rattus > Rattus rattus. Next base: position 69,543,634 of record NC_046159.1, read on the forward strand.
CCAAAAGACCCAACAAGTATCTGAAAGAGTCAGATGCATAGATATGCATTCACCCAACAAACAGAGGCTGCTGATCCTTCTGACTGAATTAGGGAAAAGCTGGTGGAAGCTGAGGAGGAGGGCAACCCTGTAGGAGGACCAGCAGACTCAATTAACCTAGACGCCCCCCCCCACAGATGTCTCAGACACTGGATCACCAACCAGGCAGCACACACCAACTGAGATAAGGCTTCAAACACATATACAGCAGAAGTACCTACAGGGTCTGGGTTCTGATGGAGATGATGCACCTAACCCTCAAGAGACTGGAGGTCCCAGGAAGTTTAGATATCTGGTGGGGTGGGGACATCCTTGTGGATACAGGGTGGTAGGGGGGGGTAGGGCGGTAAGGAGGACATACATGATGTGAAACAGTCGGGGTGTGGACCGGGAGGGGAATAAAATATGGATTATAATAATTAATTAATTAGTTAATTAAACATACTTTTTAAAGTTACCAATCCCTAGTAATCAGTAGCAATATTGTATGTTAGGATTTAATTACAAAAAAAAAAAATCTTACCAGAATAAAAGGATATAAGGAATAACTCTTACAGAAGAAAAATCAACAACTTGTATTTTTAAAGCATATTCTGGTACCTAGGAAATAAAATATTTTAATCCACATGTCTGTAGTACTTGCCATAATAATATCATCCTGTTTAAATTTCTCATATTACAGGGGAAAACTCTAAAATCAAAGCTGTGGGTACTTGCTATCATTTAGTTCCAAAACACCACTTTAAGACTGTTAAAAGCTTGATCTTTATAAGAAGACCAAAGGTGGAAACTGTGAAATGCCATTCCCTAGGCTCCATATAATCATTGCAATAATTAAATTAGAACAGCCATGATTATCTATATTGTACCCTCAGGAGACTGCCTCTACAACAATCATCAAGAAGTGGGGAGGAACTTATTGGGCTTTACCCTTTATAGCTGAACTATTGGTTATAGAAAGATTCTGGGAGAGAAAGAACAACTGTCTTTAGTTTGCATGGATACTACTGACTACCACAGATAGCTGGCCACACAGAGACACCTGTTTCAACCCAGTGGGATACAAACATAATGAATGTACGTGAACACAAGAGATATCTTAGCATGGAGGGGAAGCAAGATACACAGTGGTCATAGAATAGAGATATGGGTGTAAACGTATTTTGTATGTGTTGCCCATGTGTGCAAAACTAAACTCATTAAAAACTGGAACACAAATAGAAATGTACACATATTGGCATGCACACACACACACACACACACACACACACACACACACACACACACACAAGTTCTGACCCCCAATTTGCCACTGTCAGAGGTGAGTGAGAGATTTCCAAGAGACTGTAAGATAGCATTATTTCATTCTATTCTTGACCATGAGTTAAACAAGAATCATGAAACACATGTTTCTGCTAAGATGTTCTGAGTCAATATAGGCACAAAGCAACAGGAACCAATGGTTATGACTGAGACTTCTGGAATCTCGAATTAAAAAGAAAAACCTTTTCCCTGAAAGTATGTTCATGTATTTGTGTACGTACATTATTGTGCATATGTATTATATACATGCGCACACTAGAGATCAGTCTTAGATATATTTCTCAATCATTATATATACTTTCTGTTAAGATTTCACTTTTGCCCAGAACTTACTAATATGACTAGTCAGCTAGCAAGCTTATGGAATCCATTTTCTCTTTCTTGACACGGCTGCGATTTTGAGTGTGCACCATTGCAACAGGTCTTTCAAATGGGTTCAAACTCAGGCTTTAATGTTTCCATTAAAACAATGTACAAAGAGAGCTGGAGCTATTTTCCTCTTTTGGATTTTTTTAGCTCAAGTCCTTTTTTTTTTTTTTTTTTTTTTTTTTTTGGAGTACCAAAAGCATTACTAAAATGGTACTTGTCAAGATGATGCCATAGCTGCTAACATGGGTGAAATGGAACTAAAGCTCAGTTGCCTGAAATCATAGCACTTCTCCTCAACCAGATTCATGAATATACCGTACTTAGAGCTATAAGAAACTGCAGAGATCTAACCACAGTCCCTGAAGAATAAGTATTATTAGGAAAGGACAAAGATGTACATCGGTGTGTGTGTGGGGGGGGGAATGTGCGCGTGTGCGCATGCGTGTGTGTTTGTGTGTGTATGTGACAGAGTATAAATATCAGAACTGATAGTAGAATAGTCAAAAGTAAAGGACAAAGATGTGTGTGCATTCATATGTGTAAATGTGTACATGAGTGCATTATATGAGAGAGAATATATATCAGAATTGATAGTAGCATATAAAACAGTGAAAAGTAAATTTAGCCATATGTATAGAATATGAGATGGTCTTCACTGAAGGCAATAATGTATATTATTAATATAGTGACTTCAAGGTACAGGTTTCTGCCTTTCAATTCTCCCTTAAATGCAAACCACCTTACTGTAGTGTGAAAATCGGTTTGTTCAATGTCATCTTTAACTTTGTGTGTATTTATACACATTAGAGGTTGGAAAGCTAAAGGTTTGTAGCACATCTTCTTTTGGTGCACAAATCCTATCGGAAAAAGCATAATCATAAATTCAGGAAGAGGATCCTGTCAATGTGAGGGGACTGCACTCAATGAATACTGACACCTTTGAGGCCATTAGAGAAGACAGTATGTCTACTGAACAGACAGGAACTTTCAGTCATTGTGACTCATTTGGACAAAAACCTTCACTTTTAAAATTTTCATATTATATGTACACTGCATACTGTTAAATAAGAACATTGTCATATAAGTATAGCATGTATGCACTGAGCACAGCTCTCCCATGCACATGTACTACCCCTTACTCTCCCTAGTCATTCCCTTCTGGTCATCTCTACTTTCATGTCATGTATATATACATGATTTTATATCTCTATAAAGAAAAGACATATGATATTTGACATTCTAAGAATAGCTTGACTCCAAATGGTCCAAAGAAAAAGCTAGAGTTGTCATTCTAATATCGAATAAAATTGACTTTCAACCAAAAGTCATCAAAAAAAAATAAGGAAAAATCCAACCAGAAGAACTATCAATCCTAAATATATATGCTTCAAATGCAAAGGCACCTACATTCATAAAAGAAACCTTACTAAAGCTCAAATCACATATTGCACCTCACAAAATAATAGGAGATTTCAACACACCACTCTCATCAACGGACAGATGATGGAAACAGAAATTAAACAGAGATATAGAGAAATTAACAGAAGTTATGAACCAAATGGATTTAGCAGATATTTATAGAACATTTCATCCTAAGACAAAAGGTAAACCTTCTTCTCAGCACCTCATGGTATCTTCTCCAAAATTGACCATGTAATCGATCACAGAACAGGTCTCAACTCATACAGAAAGAGAGAAATAATCCCATGCATCCTATCAGATCGCCACAGACTAAGACTGGTATTAAATAACAACAATAACAACAGAAATCCCGTATATACATGGAAGTTGAAACAACACTCTACTCAATGACAACTTGGTCAAGGAAGAAATAAAGAAATTAAAGACTTCTTACAATTTAATGAAAATGAAGATACAACATAACCAAACATATGGGAGACAATGAAAGCAGTGCTAAGAGGAAAACTCAGCTCTGAGTGCCTGCAGAAAGAAACATGAGAGAGCAAACTCCAACAGCTTGACAACACATATAAAAGCTCTAGAAGAAAAACAAACAAATACACCCAAGGCAAATAGGATGCTGGAAATAATCAAACTCAAGGCTGAAATCAACCAAGTAGAAACAAAAAGGACTATACAAAGAATCAACAGATGCCCTTCAACAGAGGAATGGATACAGTAAATGTGGAACATCTACACAATGGAATACTACTCAGCTATTTAAAAAATGACTTTGTCAAATTCATAGGCAAATGTATGGAACTGGAATATATCATCCTGAGTGAGGTAACCAATCACAGAAAAACACACATGGTATGCACTCATTGATAAGTGGATATTAGCCCAAATTCTCGAATTACCCTAAATGCACAGAACACATGAAACTCAAGAAGGATGACTAAAATGCAAATGCTTCAATCCGTCTTTAAAAGGGGAACAAGAATACCCTTGACAGGGAATAGGGAGGAAAAGTTTAGAACAGAGGCTGAAGGAACACCCATTCAGAGCCTGTTCCACATGTGGCCCATACATATACAGCCACCCAACTAGATAAGATGGATGAAGCAAGGAAGTGCAGGCTGACAGGAATCGGATGTAGATCTCTTTTGAGAGACACAGCCAGAATACAGCAAATACATAGGTGAATGCCAGCAGCAAACCACTGAACTGAGAACAGGAGCCAGGTTGAAGGAATCAGAGAAAGGATTGAAAGAGTTTGAAAGGGCTTCAGACCCCATACGAAAAACAATGCCAACCAACCAGAGCTTCCAGGGACTAAGCCACTATTCAAATACTATACATGGACTGTCCCTGGGCTCCAACTGCACAGGTAGCAATGAATAGCCTAGTAAGAGCACCAGTGGAATGGGAAGCCCTTGGTCCTGCCAAGACTGAACCCCCAGTGAACATGATTGTTGGGTGGAGGGCGGCAATGCAGGGAGGATGGGGAGGGGAACAGCCATATAGAAGGGGAGGGGGACGGGTTAGGGGGATGTTGTCCTGTAAACTGGAAAAAGGGAATAACATTTGAAATGTAAATAAGAAATACCCAATTTAATAAAGGTGGAAAAAAATAAAGTTAAACTGGAAAGAACAAAAGAATGAACAAGAGACCCCGTGGGAGAGAGACCTTACCGCCTGGTCAGGTGGGCACTCCTGAGGCTGCAGAGCGGAAGAGACCACCAACTCTGCCCACCCCTGCCCACATCCCTGGCCCAAGAGGAAACTGTACAAGGCCTCTGGGTTCCTGTGGGGGAGGGCTCAGGAGCGGCAGGAGCCCTGCCTGAGACACCGCGGAACCTGAAGGAAACAGACCGGATAAACAGTTCTCTGCACCCAAATCCCGTGGGAGGGAGAGCTAAACCTTCAGAGAGGCAGACACGCCTGTGAAACCAGAAGAGACTGCTCTCTGCACACATTACTGATTCCAGAGGAAAGCACCAGAATCCATCTGAACCCTGGTGCACGGAGGCTCCTGAAGGGGCGGCGAGATCTTCCTGGTTGCTGCCACCGTGGAGAGCCCGTGGGCAGCACCTGGGCGAACTTGAGCCTGGGACCACAGGTAAGACCAACTTTTTCTGCTGCAAGTGACCTGCCTGGTGAACTCAAGGCACAGGTCCACAGGAACAGCTGAAGACCTGTAGAGAGAAAAATCTACACGCCCGAAAGCAGAACACTCTGTCCCCATAACTGACTGAAAGAGAGGAAAACAGGTCTACAGCACTCCTGACACACAGGCCTATAGGACAGTTTAGCCACTGTCAGAAATAGCAGAACAAAGTAACACTAGAGATAATCTGATGGCGAGAGGCAAGCGCAGGAACCCAAGCAACAGAAACCAAGACTACATGGCACCATCGAGACCAATTCTCCCATCAAAACAAACATGGAATATCCAAACACACCAAAAAAGCAAGATCTAGTTTCAAAATCATATTTGACCATGATGCTGGAGGACTTCAAGAAAGACGTGAAGAACTCCCTTAGAGAACAAGTAGAAGCCTACAGAGAGGAATCGCAAAAATGACTGAAAGAATTCCAGGAAAACATAATTAAACAAGTAGAAGCCCATAGAGAGGAGACAAAATCCCTGAAAGAATTCCAGGAAAACACAATCAAACAGTTGAAGGAATTAAAAAATGGAAATAGAAGCAATCAAGAAAGAAACACATGGAAACAACCCTGGATATAGAAAACCAAAAGAAGAGACAAGGAGCTGTAGATACAAGCTTCACCAACAGAATACAAGAGATGGAAGAGAGAATCTCAGGAGCAGAAGATTCCATAGAAACTCATTGACTCAACTGTCAAAGATAATGTAAAGCAGAAAAAGCTACTGGTCCAAAACATACAGGAAATCCAGGACTCAATGAGAAGATCAAACCTAAGGATAATAGGTATAGAAGAGAGTGAAGACTCAGCTCAAAGGACCAGTAAATATCTTCAACAAAATCATAGAAGAAAACTTCCCTAACCTAAAAAAAAGAGGATACCCATAGGCATACAAGAAGCCTACAGAACTCCAAATAGATTGGACCAGAAAGGAGAGAACCACGGGAGAAACACCTCCCATCACATAATAGTCAAAACACCAAACGCACAAAATAAAGAAAGAATATTAAAAGCAGTAAGGGAAAAAGGTCAAGTAACATATAAAGGCAGACCTATCAGAATCACACCAGACTTTTCGCCAGAAACTATGAAGGCCAGAAGATCCTGGACTGATGTCATACAGACCCTAAGAGAACACAAATGCCAGCCCAGGCTACTGTATCCTGCAAAACTCTCAATTAACATAGATGGAGAAACCAAGATATTCCATGACAAAACCAAATTTACACAATATCTTTCTACAAATCCAGCACTACAAAGGATAATAAATCATAAAGCCCAACATAAGGAGGCAAGCTATACCCAAGAAGAGGCAAGAAACTAATCGTCTTGGCAACAAAACAAAGAGAAGAAAAGCACACAAACATAACACATCCAAATATGAATATAAGAGGAAGCAATAATCACTATTCCTTAATATCTCTCAACATCAATGGCCTCAACTCCCCAATAAAAAGACACAGATTAACAAACTGGATACACAACGAGGACCCTGCATTCTGCTGCCTACAGGAAACACACCTCAGAGACAAAGACAGACACTACCTCAGAGTGAAAGGCTGGAAAACAACTTTCCAAGCAAATGGTCGGAAGAAGCAAGCTGGAGTAGCCATTCTAATATCAAATAAAGTCAATTTTCAACTAAAAGTCATCAAAAAAGATAAGGAAAGACACTTTATATTCATCAAAGGAAAAATCCACGAAGACGAACTCTCAATCCTAAATATCTATGCCCCAAATACAAGGGCACCTACATATGTAAAAGAAACCTTACTAAAGCTCAAAACACACATTGCACCTCACACAATAATAGTAGGAGACTTCAACACCCCACTCTCATCAATGGACAGATCATGGAAACAGAAATTAAACAGAGACGTAGACAGACTAAGAGAAGTCATGAGCCAAATGGACTTAACAGATATTTATAGAACGTTCTACCCTAATGCAAAAGGATATACCTTCTTCTCAGCTCCTCATGGTACTTTCTCCAAAATTGACCATATAATTGGACAAAAAACGGGCCTCAACAGGTACAGAAAGATAGAAATAATCCCATGCGTGCTATCGGACCACCACGGCCTAAAGCTGGTCTTCAATAACAATAAGGGAAGAATGCCCACATATACGTGGAAATTGAACAATGCTCTACTCAATGATAACCTGGTCAAGGAAGAAATAAAGAAAGAAATTAAAAACTTTTTAGAATTTAATGAAAATGAAGGTACAACATATCCAAACTTATGGGACACAATGAAAGCTGTGCTAAGAGGGAAACTCATAGCGCTGAGTGCCTGCAGAAAGAAACAGGAAAGAGCATATGTCAGAAGCTTGACAGCACACCTAAAAGCTCTAGAACAAAAAGAAGCAAATACACCCAGGAGGAGTAGAAGGCAGGAAATAATCAAACTCAGAGCTGAAATCAACCAAGTAGAAACAAAAAGAACCATAGAAAGAATCAACAGAACCAAAAGTTGGTTCTTTGAGAAAATCAACAAGATAGATAAACCCTTAGCCAGACTAACGAGAGGACACAGAGAGTGTGTCCAAATTAACAAAATCAGAAATGAAAAGGGAGACATAACTACAGATTCAGAGGAAATTCAAAAAATCATCAGATCTTACTATAAAAGCCTATATTCAACAAAAGTTGAAAATCTTCAGGAAATGGACAATTTCCTAGACAGATACCAGATACCGAAGTTAAATCAGGAACAGATAAACCAGTTAAACAACCCCATAACTCCTAAGGAAATAGAAGCAGTCATTAAAGGTCTCCCAACCAAAAAGAGCCCAGGTCCAGATGGGTTTAGTGCAGAATTCTATCAGACCTTCATAGAAGACCTCGTACCAATATTATTCAAACTATTCCACAAAATTGAAACAGATGGAGCACTACCGAACTCCTTCTATGAAGCCACAATTACTCTTATACCTAAACCACACAAACACCCAACAAAGAAAGAGAACTTCAGACCAATTTCCCTTATGAACATCGGCAAAAATACTCAACAAAATTCTGGCAAACCCGAATCCAAGAGCACATCAAAACAATCATCCACCATGATCAAGTAGGCTTCATCCCAGGCATGCAGGGATGGTTTAATATCTGGAAAAACCATCAACGGATCCATTATATAAACAAACTGAAAGAACAAAACCACATGATCATTTCATTAGATGCTGAGAAAGCATTTGACAAAATTCAACACCCCTTCATGATAAAAGTCCTGGAAAGAATAGGAATTCAAGGCCCATACCTAAACATAGTAAAAGCCATATACAGCAAACCAGTGGCTAACATTAAACTAAATGGAGAGAAACTTGAAGCAATCCCACTAAAATCAGGGACTAGACAAGGCTGCCCACTCTCTCCCTACTTATTCAATATAGTTCTTGAAGTTCTAGCCAGAGCAATCAGACAACAAAAGGAGGTCAAGGGGATACAGATTGGAAAAGAAGAAGTCAAAATATCACTATTTGCAGATGATATGATAGTATATTTAAGTGATCCCAAAAGTTCCACCAGAGAACTACTAAAGCTGATAAACAACTTCAGCAAAGTGGCTGGGTATAAAATTAACTCAAATAAATCAGTAGCCTTCCTCTACACAAAAGAGAAACAAGCCGAGAAAGAAATTAGGGAAACGACACCCTTCATAATAGACCCAAATAATATAAAAGTACCTCGGTGTGACTTTAACCAAGCAAGTAAAAAGATTTGTACAACAAGAACTTCAAGACTCTGAAGAAAGAAATTGAAGAAGACCTCAGAAGATGGAAAGATCTCCCATGCTCATGGATTGGCAGGATTAATATAGTAAAAATGGCCATTTTACCAAAAAGCGATCTACAGATTCAATGCAATCCCCATCAAAATACCAATCCAATTCTTCAAAGAGTTAGACAGAACAATTTGCAAATTCATCTGGAATAACAAAAAACCCAGGATAGCTAAAACTATCCTCAACAATAAAAAAAAAGACTTCAGGGAGTCACTATCCCTGAACTCAAGCAGTATTACAGAGCAATAGTGATAAAAACTGCATGGTATTGGTACAGAGACAGACAGATAGACCAATGGAATAGAATTGAAGACCCAGAAATGAACCCACACACCTATGGTCACTTGATTTTTTTTTTGACAAAGGAGCCAAAACCATCCAATGGAAAAAGATAGCATTTTCAGCAAATGGTGCTGGTTCACCTGGAGGTCAACATGTAGAAGAATGCAGATCGATCCATGCTTATCACCCTGTACAAAGCTTAAGTCCAAGTGGATCAAGGACCTCCACATCAAACCAGACACACTCAAACTAATAGAAGAAAAACTAGGGAAGCATCTGGAACACATGGGCACTGGAAAAAATTTCCCTGAACAAAACACCAATGGCTTATGCTCTAAGATCAAGAATCGACAAATGGGATCTCATAAAACTGCAAAGCTTCTGTAAGGCAAAGGACACTGTGGTTAGGACAAAACGCGGCAACCAACAGATTGGGAAAAGATCTTTACCAATCCTACAACAGATAGAGGCCTTATATCCAAAATATACAAAGAAAAAAGACTGAAGGAGACAAATAAAAGAACTCAAGAAGTACATGGTATGACCATTGATAAGTGGCTATTAGCCCAAATGGGATGCCTAGAACAAATTAACCCTATTAAAAATGGGGTACAGCAAATACAAGTCAGCAGGCCCACTGAACTGAGAATGGGACCCCTGTTGAACAAAGAGAAAGAACTGGACAGCTTGAGGAATGCCCCCCATATTACCCAGAATGGACTGACCCTGGACTCTGAGAAACACCTGGAACAAAACAAGTTCAATATCTTTAGTCATGGGGGAGGTGGGAGGAAAATGCAAATCAAAACAACCCTGAGATTTCACCTCTCACAAATGAGAATGGTCTAAAATCAAAAAAACAACCTGACTCAGAATGGCTGACAGCAGATGCTGGCGAGGATATGGAGAAAGAGGAACACTCCTCCATTGTTGGTGGGATTGCAGACTGGTACAACCATTCTGGAAATCAGTCTGGAGGTTCCTCAGAAAATTGGACATTGCACTACCTGAGGACCCAGCTATACCTCTCTTGGGCATATACCCAAAAGATGCCCCAACATATAAAAAAGACACGTATCTCACTATGTTCATCGCAGCCTTATTTATAATAGCCAGAAGCTGGAAAGAACCCAGATGCCCTTCAACAGAGGAATGGATACAGAAAATGTGGTACATCTACACAATGGAATATTACTCAGCTATCAAAAACAACGACTTTATGAAATTAAGTAGGCAAATGGTTGGAACTGGAAAATATCATCCTGAGGAGCTAACCCAATCACAGAAAGACACACATGGTATGCACTCAATGATAAGTGGCTATTAGCCCAAATGCTTGAATTACCCTAGATGCCTAGAACAAATGAAACTCAAGACGGATGATCAAAATGTGAATGCTTCACTCCTTCTTTAAAAGGGGAAAAAGAATACCCTTGGCAGGGAAGAGAGAGGCAAAGATTAAAACAGAGACTGAAGGAACACCCATTCAGAGCCTGCCCCACATGTGGCCCATACATATACAGCCACCCAATTAGACAAGATGGATGAAGCAAAGAAGTGTAGACCGACAGGAGCCGGATGTAGATCTCTCCTGAGAGACACAGGTAGAATACAGCAAATACAGAGGCAAATGCCAGCAGCAAACCACTGAACTGAGAACAGGACCCCGTTGAAGGAATCAGAGAAAAAAAAGAACTGGAAGAGCTTGAAGGGGCTCGAGACCCCATATATGTACAACAATGCTAAGCAACCAGAGCTTCCAGGGACTAAGCCACTACCTAAAGACTATACATGGACTGACCCTGGACTCTGACCTCATAGGTAGCAATGAATATTCTAGTAAGATCACCAGTGGAAGGGGAAGCCCTGGGTCCTGCTAAGACTGAACCCCCAGTGAACTAGACTGTCGGGGAGGGCAGCAATGGGGGAGGGTGGAGAGGAAACACCCATAAGAAAGGGGGAGGGAAGGGGATGTTGCCCGAAACCGGAAAGGGAATAACACTCAAATGTATATAAGAAATACTCAAGTTAATAAAAAAAAAAAAAAAAAGACAATTGTGGGGTTTTTCGATCTTTAAAATGTAAAAGTAAAAGCAATGTAGAAAATCAAGAGAGGGAAGGTAACAGTTTTTATTCATTTATTTAAAAATGTATATTATAATTTATTTTGTGAGGAGTATCTTGGAGGAATTAGGAGGGAAAATATGGTAATACACTGTATGAATATTTTTTAAATCCTACAAATTCAAAAAGATTAAGATAAAATAAAATTTTAATGAGATATATATATATAAAAAAAAGAATGAACAAGACTAGGGGCTGGTTTTTTGAGAAAATCAACAAGATAGATGAACCTTTAGCCAGACTAACCAGAGGTCACAGAGAGTGTATTCAAATTGACAAAATCAGAAATAGAAAAGGGAGATATAACAAAAGAATCTCAGGAAATTCAAAAAATCATCAGATCCTACTACAAAAGCCTATATTCAACAAAACTTGAAAGTCTGGAGGAAATGGACAATTTTTCTAGACAGATACCAGGTACCAAAGTTAAATCAGGATCAAATAAACCATCTAAACAACCCCATAACTCCTAAAGAAATAGAAGCAGTTACTTAAGTTTCCCCACCAAAAAAAGCCCAGGACCAGGATTCTGTCAGACCTTCATAGAAGAGATCAAACCAATACTATCCAAACTATTCCACAAAATTGAAACACTACCAAATTCTTTCTATGAAGCCACAATTACTCTTATACCTAAACCAAAGACCCAACTCCAGACCAATATCCCTTATGAATATCCACGCAAAAATACTCAATAAAGTTCTTGCCAATTGAATCCAAGAACACATCAAAATAATCATCCATCGTGATCAAGTTCATCTGAGGGATGCAGGGATGGTTTAATATACAGAAATCCATCAATGTAACCCACTATATAAAAAACTCAAAGATAAAAACCACATGATCACTTTATTAGATGCTGAGGAAGCATTTGACAAAATTCAATACCCCTTCATGATAATAGTCCTGGAAAGATCAGGAATTCAAGACCCATATCTAAACATAGTAAAAGCAACATACAGCAAACCAGTAGCTAACATCAAACTAAATGGAGAGAAACTTGAAACAATCCCACTAAAATCAGGGACTAGACAAGGCTGCCCACTCTCTCCCTACTTATTCAATATAGTTCTTGAAGTGCTAACCAGAGCAATAAGACAATGAAAGGAGGTAAAACAGATACAAATTGGAAGGGAAGAAGTCAAAATATCACTATTTGCAGAATATAGGATAGTATAATTAAATGACCCCAAAAGTTCCACCAGAGAACTCAACCTGATAAACAACTTCAGCAAGGTGGATGGATATAAAATTAACTCAAGCAAATCCTCTACTCAAAGGTTAAACAGGCTGAGTATGAAATTAGGGAAATGGCAACCTTCACAATAGACCCAAACAATATAAAATATCTTGGTGTGACTTTAACCAAGCAAGTGAAAGATCTGTATGACAAGAACTTCAAATCCCTGAAGAAAGAAATTGAGGAAGAGCTCAGAAGAGGGAAATATCCCCAATGCTCATGGATTGGTAGGATTAATATAGTAAAAATGGCCTTTTTGCCAATAGCAACTACAGATTTAATGCAATCCCCATCAAAATTCCTCATCAATTCTTTATAGAGATAATAAATTTGCAAATTAATTTGGAGTAACAAAGAACTCAGGGTAGCAAAAAGTATACTCAACAACAAAAAACTTCTGGGGGAATCACTATCCCTGACCTCAAGCAGCATTACAGAGCAATAGTGATAAAAACTGTATGCTATTGGTACAGAGACAGGCAGTAGATCAGTGGAACAGAATCAAAGACCCAGAAATGAATCCACACACCTATGGTCACTTGAACTTTGACAAAGGAGCTAAAACCTCCCAACGCAAAAAAAGATAGCATTTTCAACAAATGGTGCTGGTTCAACTAGAGGTCAGCATGTAGAAGAATGTAGATCAATCCATGCTTATCACCCTGTACAAAGCTTAAGTCCAAGTGGATCAAGGACCCCCACATCAAACCAGATACACTAAACTAACAGTAAAAATAGTGAGGAGGTGTCTCTAACACATGGGCACTGGGGAAAATTTCCTGAACAAACTATGTTCTAAGATCAAGAATAGACAAAAGGAACCTCATAAAACTGTAAAGCTTCTGTAAGGCAAAGGACACTGTTATTAGGACAAAACCACAACAACATATTGGGAAAATATCTTTACCAATCCTACATCTGATAGAGTGCTAATATTCAAAATATATAAAGAACAGTTGAACACTTAGCAAGGCAAGCTTTTCTTGGCCACACACTCATGGTCCATCCTCACAGACAATCCTGTCTTATGGTGACCTCCTTTTTTCCTTTCTTTTGTCCTTCCCTTTCCTTGTGTTTCCAACCTGAGATCTCTTCATTAGATCCAAAATTCTACCTTCTGCTCCCCCCTGCCCAGTCACAGACTCTAGGTTTTTTATTTATCAATTAGGAGTTATTGGGGAGTATTAGTAACAGCACTTTGATCATTAGAATATCCATGGTTAGACTGCAACTTGCTCTTGAGGTACAGATCTCAGCATCTGCACATACAGCACGCAAGACCAATCCCAACAACTAAGCCCCTTAGAAGAGAAGTGACTGTTAATAGAGCCATCTACTCCCATTCATAACTACAATTCTTATGGCTAAAATCTGTTATAAATGTACATATATTTTCATTTTTAACACATTCCATCATTTTATATATCAAGTAGAAGTCACATATGTATTTCAGAATACTAAAATATACACTTTTTATATCCTTTCCTGCTTGGGGACATCAAAGTTGATTCCATAAATTAGCTGTTGTGAACATTGTAGCAGTAAACATCTGGGTGCATATATTCTTGCAATATGCTGACTTGAAGATTTTGGGGAAACTACCCTGCAGTTATATCGCTGTGTCATAAGGAATGTCTACTTATAGATTTCGAACATCATATTGTACCAATTTCCAACATTGCTGGACAAGTTTTCATTCTTATTCCTACCAACAATGTTATTCATCCCCTAAAGACATTTTGTCTTGATTCTATCATCTGGTGTGTAGACTTTTGCCTACTATACCTGCTGTAACTACTATAGATAGAGATTATATAATCTATAACTTATAACAGTGAAAGGTAAAGTGAGTTTTTCTAAGAATGATTGTAGGAGATATATCAGAGATGGAAGTTGGAAATATTCCTTTGACATGCCTGGGTTGAAAATATGGTAGATTATCTAATCATAGAAAGTTGAACACTGATAGTCTGATATACTCTATGATGAAAGTCTTCGTGAATTATTAACTTTAGGGAAAATGTAGCTACTAAAGGCCAAAGGAGCTTTGGGGTAGGGGGTTGTATTGGAAGTTACAAAGGCTTTAGTGAGAGGAAAATGATCTGTTGCTTCCATTTGTGGTAGAAATCATAAAAAAAGGAAGTTATTTTTTTCTTGATCTGATAGTCCAGATTCAGGTTTTACATAAAGACCTAGTTTGTACAATAACCCTGAGACTCTTATGTAGATGGACTGACTTAGAATGTACTTAGGAGATTCTGTACTTTGAAATTCAGCAATTTTATGGGCTGGCAATTTACAGTACGAGTCTCTCTTGTGATGTTTGGTTGTGTTATGATATGGAGTTCATCATCAGCAACATGGCCACAAAAATTATGGATGCTCAGTGCTACTATACTCTACTCTGTAGGTGAAGTGTAATAAATGCAATTTTGAGTTGTAATATTCCCTTAGCTTGTTTGGACACAAGTGGCTCTAAGTGAGGAAACATCTTTTGTGGCAACAGTTGAACACTTAGCAGTCACACAATTCCCCAGTTTATGAGCTGCAATATTTTAAGGACTTATAATTATTTTTTTGCTAAAGATTATCTATTTCTTCCACATCTCTACCATTTGCAATATTATACATATATCCATTTTTGACCTAAAACAAACTAATGAAAAACAGAAATTGATGTAATTTTAGAGGGAAAGACTTTTGTCAGATGCCTGGGATTAGGTTTATTGAAACCTAAATATAAGACTGATTTAAGTGACAGTAAAATACACAATGATCAAAAACTTGAAGCTTGGGGTCCAAGAGCACTAACTGTCTTTGCAGAGTACCTGAGTTTGATTCCTAGCACCCACATAGCATCACAAAACTGTATGTAACTTCAATCCTAGGGGATACAATGCTGTCTTATGACCTTTGAAAGCATCAGGCACGCATGTGATACATAGACAAATAAGTATGGAAAACACCTCTCGAAATAATAACGTTTAAAGAAACATTGTGCTGTTGCTTCACATTCTCTAATTGGTCCTTCCCAATGCCTGGCTACTTCATGCTGCTTTTATATAGATTAAATCATCTTGAGTAATACTTCCTACAAAAAGAGGAGTAATACTCCTTTACAAAATACAAAAATGATATAACTTCCTTTGGTTTTTAGAGTTTCTCTCAAGGCTGTCTTCTGAGCCTACCCACTCCCATTATCCTCTTCATAATGACTATTTTTCTTCTACTTTTACATAAATCTCTATCACTTAATCAATCTACTACCAAGGCTTTAAAGGAAAGCCAATTTTTCCCTTTAAGGTCCAATTTACTTTATCTTTCATTATTAATGCTCTTCTATCTCAAGCTGCAAGCATGATTCCTGATGTCATAGGGCTGTCTGTCCTCATAAAGCTTATTCTTTTAGAATAAGTGGGTATATGTTCCTTTCCTCAATTGGCCAACAAACCAGCCACTGTCTCTTCTAGCTACCATGAACCACATAAAATGTATTAAAATTCCTATTGTGCAAATGTGATTATAGATGTTAACATGGTCATCACTTTTTTAAAAAGTAAGTCACTCTTGCTGAAATGGATATATAATTTCCTTCGAGTGAATAGATAAAATAATGGTATAGAGAGACACTCAGAAACAAAGATCAAACAAAAATGCTGCAAGATTAGAGACCAGGAAGCTTTGCTAAGAGATTCACAGATTATTTCTTAAAGTTGTATAGAACATAAGGGAATTCATGCTCTGAATGGATGCTCCACAGGGCTACCAAGTCTCTTAGTAGTCACATGAGCAAGACAACAATCTACCACCTGTGTTGTTATTGTTTAGCCTCTCCTTATCTCTTCACATTAGAAAAATGGACTTCACAGAGAGGAAGACACAGCATGAAGTCAGAACCATAGATGTTTCAGTAGACTGAACCTGCTGAGTACTACATCTGCCATCAACAGAAATGACACCATCAAAGACTCAAACCCCAGGCCTCCAACTGGTAACTTATAGCAGGTCAGTTATGGGAATTCCCCTTAATCCCTACAGAAAAGTGCTTTATTCTCATTGGATAAGAGATTAATCTATATACTATAGAATAATACAAATTTTCTTTCCTTTCTCTGCACACTGGTTCCCTGTGGTGCTGCCAGATGTCCTTATTCACTATGTAATCTCCTGCATTACTGATTCTAGCCAATGACCCATTTTATAAATACCATAGGATATGCGGGAGTATTCTTCCTGGGATCTGAAGAACAGAGCTAGGGATATGAATTGCAAACAAAGCATCAATGTCTAATTCCTGTACTCAAAAGGCTGAGGCAGGAGAGTCATGTGTTAGAGAAAACCTCGAGCTACATAAATAGACATTGTCAACAAAAGTTAAACCTACACTGTGACGCAGTGGAGGAGTTGAAACTCAGAGACCAGCAACATAATTTGGTGAGACGCCTGACACTGATTTCTACATCTTCCTAGCTATTGGAACGCCAACAAACTACAATTATCCATGCATTTGAGTTACTTTCTGTAAATCAAATAAATAATAAATCACTTCAGGGACTGTATTATAATAATGTATGCCAATTTAAAAATGAAAAATTTATAAAGTTAAGAATCTTATCTCCAAACCCACTAACCCTGCAGACACACAGATGTTTTTAAGAGATCTCAGAAATGGGAGTCAAGAAAAATCTGATCACTTGTTATTGTCCTGTGAACCATGGAGGCATTTGAATTTACCTTTGACATTTAAATGACATTACTTTTAAAGATAACATAGATGTTCTCACAGTCCTTACATTAAAGTTTACTTTATCTTTTAAAGATTTACATAAATTGATAAGTGTAATCATTGGATGGATCTAAGTCTATAAAGTTGTTGCAGATAGAGAATTTACTCATGTGTTAGAAGCCTTTTGCTTGCCTCTCAGGTAATTTCTTTTTCCTCTTCCTAAACAATGGTGGGAGGAGAGAGATTTTCCTAATTTAGTTGCTGACTACTGGGTTTCTGTTTTGAATGCTTTTTATGGCCCCCTCTACCCATCTCTAGGGTCATCTTTCACAGGCATCCCTGGCTGGGTGAAAAAGCATATGGCAACTTCACAGACGCTTCAATCTTGTCATATGTCCACAGCCCACAGGGTTTTTAGCCTTTCAACAGTATAGACAAGCTCCTGCTCTATACTTCTCAATGACCTTATTGCCAAACCTTAGTACATCAGATATTTATCTCTCCAAACACACAAAACTATGCATACTTTTAATTTAGAAAAATTCCATCTTAGTGAGTTTCAAAGATCTATTTAGTAACTTGTAGAGTGAAGAATTAATTTTGTTCCTTCTGTTTAATTTTGTGTTCTCTTTCCTGAGATGTTAAGTTGGAAAACTCTTTAAAACTTAAATGGGGAAGAGGCCAAAAATTAAGAATAAGTGACTAGAAAATGCACACATTCACTGATATCTATAAATTCTCTATTTTACACTGGCTGAAATAGAAAGAACGATGCCAAAACATGGATACATAAATAGAAATACATATTCATAACCACCAGGTATCTGTGTGCAGAAACCAGAAATATCCTTTTCAAGAAGACTACATTTAAATGTTTCTGGCATTTTCCTATACATATAGAAAGCAAATATTCCCAAAATAACCATTTTTGTTTTTGAATAGCCACCCGAATAGCTGGATCATCATTCAGTATAGAACAAATAATTTTATTCATTCTTCATAGAGCGGACTCCACACAGTGGATTAAAGCCAAATATGAATCTTTCAAGCAGGAATGCTAAGTGTTCTTTTTATACATATAAAGAACTTCTGTATGATGAAAGGTGAACTCTTGTGTGTGGGGAGGACATTTGATTCCTTTTGTGGGTGTTAGAAGCCGAGTGTTTCATCTCTCCTAGGGAGGCAATTTGACAGCAGAACAGGAGCGTCAGTATAAAGGTGAGGCCCTGTGAGCTCGGCTATTAACGGTGGGAAAGCTTGCTGTTAATCTAGGAACACAGAGAACACTTTGTTCCTTACCTCCTAAGAAATGAACACTGTGCAGGAAGCGCAGAGAAAATATAGGTTTGGGAAGAGTCAGTTGCTGAAGGTAATGGAGGGCTGCGTGAGCAGACCTGGCTGAGCCTTGGCAACAACAGTGTAACAGGTTGAAAGAGGGCACAGGTCCATCTAACACAACATTTGGCTGGATGATGAAAAGGCAATGTTCTCCCCTAACACCTTCTATGTGGTATAAATAGTGTTTTCTTACACTGGGTCTTGTCCTTAGAGAATCAATTTTACAAGCAGCATTTGGTTCCATATGAAGAGTGTAGAAGAGCTGTGCTTCTGGGTAGACCTACAAACTACACCCATCTGTTGCCACCTATTTTATACAGACTGATAACTTATTTCTGGGAGTGGGAGGGATGTTGCCCTATATAATGTATGAGGGTGAACTGATACTGTGCGCGGTCACACGGGCATGCTAAAACTATATCAGGGAAACCAGGCCCCAAAACATATCAGACATATCAATCCAAGGAACAGTGATGACGACTCCTTTACCTGGACTTATTAAAATGGTGAACACCTAGAGCTGTGATAGCCATGACCCTACATTTGACAACTGTCATTTGAAAATGTGTGTGTGTGTGTGTGTGTGTGTGTGTGTGTGTGTGTGTGTGTGTGAAATACTAAAGAAGTTCCTATCCTCTCTGGAGCTGCAAGGCCAGTTGATTGCCACTGTCTGGTTCACAGGCTAATCCATTAGGACCTGGATCTGCTTTTCCGACCCAGTCCTCTCAATTTTGAACTCTACACTGACCTGAAAGGAGCAAATTCCTGAGGCTGGATGACTTGTGAGCTTATCAACAAGATTTTATTTACTGTTCTCTTAACCCACCTTCAAAACCTCTTGAACTCTGAGGTAGTCTCTTTAATTTGTATTCATTCTGGAAACTAGATATTTGCATATACATGTGTATACGTTTACTGGGTGCTGTCTGACATGAGATGATACTAAGATTAAATTAAAAAAAATAAAAAGATGTTTGCTTCTGTCAGATTGCTAAAGTAGTTGGGATTATCTGATAAATTGCTGCCATTAAAGTCACTGTAGTTTGCCAATTTTTTTATTCAATAAGTTCTGATATTATTAAAGTCACAAATGTCTCCATGTATGTTTGTGTCATCATGCATTCATAATACTTGACTCTGTGGGTTTTATCTCCAGAATTTCTATGTCTTGTGTTTCTTACTCCATAAAAGAGTAATGCTTGGGCTCTCTTGTATGATGCTATTTTCTTCTCATGTAACATAATCCTCTGTTTATTACCACCCTGGATTAGAAATCATTTTGGGTTAGTTTCCACGCCAACTAACTACTGAGCAGAGAAATAGTAAGGTAATGGTCGCAGGGCCCTCTACACTATGTGAGGAATGGAGAGTTAACTGAGTAGAGGACTCCATGAGGCAGCTTCCACAAGGACATTATCTGTAACGGGGTGGGACTTTGTGATGATGCAGTTATTTAAGCACCCATGTTTCTGTAAGTGACTTCTTTTACTGCATGGAAGCCCATAAACTCACTCATTTGTTCACCAAATTGGAAGCTTGTAGGGTCATTGGTCTGTTTGCCACTGGTGTCCTATCTGGGGTGAATAGACATTTGTTCACAACTCTCCTGGAAACATGATTTCTATCTGCAACAGCCATTCTAATGTGTATGTTATGAGCAAAACAACAAATAACCAACATGAAGACTGGCAGCCAGAATCCAGCATTGGCACCATACTGAAAATGAAGCTGACAAGTGGCTTCCAGACTGAATTACAAGACTCTTGAGTGTCCAGTCAGGTAGTCTAAGTGCTGTATTCATAGACACCCCGTGTTTTTATAGAGCCACGAGTTCAAGACAATATTGAACAACAAGGAATAACACGTAAAAGAAAAGCTGGGTAAAAAAAAAGAGAAGTGATTGAAATGCAAGACAAATTGTGCATCGATATTATGGTGACAGAAACAATAAAGTCTTCAAAAGACAAGTTTGACTAGAGGAATTTTATAAAGAACAGAAAATTTAATGTAGATTTTTCTCCCTCTAAAAAGAGAACAGGACAGAGACAAGTAAAATTTTTCATATAATTCCCCATAAACTGAGCTATATCACAAAGGTCTACCCTATAAACTCATACACATTAAAAGGTATCTAAAATTAGAGCTTGAATTGTGATGGCATAAATGTGTGCCAAACAAACTACCATCACAAGGCCTGCCTTTGTCCGTCATCCCACTGGAAAGGAAAGATTCCATGTGTTCATCCACTGATAGTGTTTGGATGATAGGATATTTTGAAACACATCCCATACCTAGAGAGATCATAATGAAGTGATACTCGGGTTCAAAACAGATACTCAAAACCTTCTGTGCTTAACTTCCCCAAATAGGAAAATTTACCCTAAAGGTAAATGAATGACTGGCGACTGTATAATACTAAGGTAAAAATGTAAATAGAGAAATATAAAGATGTAGATACATGATGGATACATAACTGTTGTATAAGTAGAGGGGGAATTAAGACTTCCCAGGCAGAGGTTAGGCTAGGATTATTTATATTCTGGGGGTCCTGTGTATAGTTTAATGTGGAAAATTTGAGCATAAAGATTATTCTCCTCCACAAAACACATAAAATTTAAAATTATATGAAAGATTCTTATTTGGCAGATAGATATCAGGGCTCAGAAAGATGAAAAATGGTCTTGCTCCATCATGTTTTAGCCTCTAGTCCAGTAACTCTCCATAGTAACCCACGTAAATCAAGAAGAGGGCCATCGTCCATTATTTGTCACTGCTGTGATTCGTAATCCCACCATCACCCAGAAGTATCTCAGTGACTGATAATATACAAGTGGAGTTACTGTTACTGCTGCTGCTGCTGCTGCTGCTGCTACAAGTCCATTTTTCTCTCCATCCAATTTCTCTCTTCCTCCTTTATATCTTTTTCTTTTTCATTCTTAGCCTCTTATTCCTCCTTACAAGTATTTTGACATTTACTCAAGCTACTTTCAGCTGTGGTGATACATTGTTTAAAGTTTCAAATTATGTTTCTTTAACTGTTTTAATAATTATAATGTAGTTATTTTTATGTAAGATGTAATAATCTAGTCTGTGTGTTTTTCCTGGATATATTCTGACATTGTCTGCTTACTCACTAATCGTGATTTTACTCCTCATGGGTTATTAATTTTGAAAGTTAAGTTTATGTTGGGTTCTGTTTATTTGAGAGAAGTTTTGTAAACTAAATGAATCTCACAAGTTTGTCTTAGTTGCTTCTCTCTTTATGTAAATTCTCAGTGTGGTGAGATCTGTTTGCGCATTTTCCAGATAGGGCCAAGTCTGAGTTTATGACTTCTCTGGAGGAAAATACCCTCTCATTATTGTTCTTTAGTAAAGTCAATGTCTTCTCATTTGGGCTTCTTTTCTTCTTCTTCATGTTGTCTTTGTATTTCTCATTCTAAGCACCAGGGATTGTAGCTTTCTATCAAGCTCTAACTTTTCCTTCCCATTTAATATCAAACTAATATTCTCCTGTCACTTTGATGTTATTTAAGGCCAAACCACTTGGTCATATTTTCTAAGAGCAATGAACTGCTTGATCAATCATATGTTGATTATCTTAAGTTCTGGTTCTTAGGAATTTCCTGAGATTCTATATTTTCTTAGATGTACTTCTTTATATATGCCCAGTTATATTCTTCCAATTTTACAGTTCCCCTTTAAAGCAAACATTTTGTTTTCTTTCTCAATATCTACTTGTCTGTGTTTTTGCAATCTAGTTTTAGAATGCCATGAACATGGTCAGAGGTAATAATGTTTGACATAGTCTCCTGCTACTATAATGCCACTAATAGTGGAAAATTAAGGTATGTTGGGTAGTTTGCTAAGTGAAACTTCTATGGAACCTGCAGTAATAGCATATTTTTCAAGTGGTTCAATGACAAAATGAAAAAGAAAGAAAGAAAAGAAAAATACATAGCTCAAAATTAATAGCACATGTCTAAATATCGTAACAAAAGTGCCCAAAATTTATAAGAAAATATTTATCCAATTACAAGATACAAATGTGGGCTTGGAAGATAACTTATCATTTAAGAGCCCTTACTGTTCTTCCAAAGGACCCAAGTTTACTTTCCAACACCCAGACTGAATAGTTGAGAATCACTTGTAACTCCTTATCCACAGAACCTACCACCTTCTTCTGGCCTTTGCAGGTACTGCACATGGAGACACATATAGACACACAAACACACAAACACACACACATATTCATATACACATGCACATAGACACAATTTCATTCACATGTGTACAACACACTCAAACCAATACAAATAGAAGTGAATAAAGACAAATATTCCATTATATATATATCTATATATATATATATATATATATATATATAAATTCAATATCACTGAACATTTTTGGTAAAGTCTAATCAAATACTGACTCTAGTCCGAATGCTGATTATAAATGGAATGGTAACACATGTAAGGAAGGAAGTTTGGGAAGGAGACATACATCTATTCTGTAGGGATGTATGCCACTGTATCCATTATGGGAGAAAGCATTGCATCTCATTAAGAAATTAAGAACAGAATTGCCATGTGATCCAGCAACCTCACTATTTAGTATCATTTATCCAAAGTAAGTAGAATTATATAGTCAAAATGTAAATATATGCTCTTACTCACTGTAAGCTAAGATGTGGAATTACCTATGTGTCCATCCATATTTAAAGATATCTCTTGTAATACACAAAGGACTGCTTTGAAGCCATCAAAAGGGCAAAACACTAATGTCAGTGGTGATATGTATTCAGCTGGAAGGCACTGTATTAAGTGAAATAAGCCCAAAAGAGAACCATTGAATTTGGGGACTTAAAAAAATCTTTTCTCATTAGAAGAGGAGTTAAAATACTACTTAGCAGAAGTTGAAGAGAATAGAGGGGAGTTGTAGGAAAGAGTTGGCCAATTACATAACACTGCAGGTTGGATAATTGCAGGTGGATGGGAAGGATGAGTTCCGTTGTCTAATGTGCCACAGGATCTTTTATTTAATGGATATTTTATATATTTACATGTCAAATGTTACCCCTTTCCCAGTTTCCCCTCTGGAAACTCCCTATCCCATTCCCCCTCCCCCTGTTTCTTTGAGGGTACTTGACTGCCCACCAGCCCACCCATCCTGCCTCCCTGCCCTGGCATTTCCCCACACTGGGGCATCGAGACTTCCCAGGACCAAGGACCTCTCCTCTCACTAATGTCTGACAAGGCCATCTTCTGCTACATAAGCGGCTGTTAAACATCACTGTGCTGTCTATTTCAAAGTCACTACAGAGGGCTCTTAGTTTCCCACCAAGAAAGAATGATATGTTAAGTAATTTGCTTTAATCAGCACATAATGCAGAGAGAGAGAGAGAGAGAGAGAGAGAGAGAGAGAGAGAGAGAGAGAGAGAGAGATTCACACTAGTACTCAAAATAAATACAATTATTATGTGTCAAGAATCCAAGAATCCAATGGCTCTGGTATTATTTAATAAAAGTGATTTGATAAATTTATTTAATCATTAACTAAAACCTTCAATTCCTTTAAGAAACCTTGCAGATTTCTGGCTTAGCAAACTGCATATCTGAATGCTTTATAACCATTGAGTCCTTTCAGCAGTATGTTGTAATAAATGGGGTCTACCATCATGTGCTGTCTCACTTACATTGTCGATCCATTGCATCCTAGCATTGAAACCTCCAGTGAAATATTTAAACTCTCTAAATACTGTTTTAATTTTCTTCCCTGCAAATGAGGACATTTAATTTACAGAGTAATTGATAGCATTTAGAAGAGAGTAAAGTGCCTGGTTCACAGGACATCTTCACCAGAAGATATTTACTACTATGATGACTACTATGCTATTACTTCCTGAAAAACACATAAAGCACTAAGAATAGCAGCTATTATAACTTTTCAAGGTTTTCTGGATTTCAGATTAAAATGAGGTCAGGAGTACAGAGATGACTCAGTGGTTAAACAACATGCTGAGCAAGCAAGAGGAGTAGAGTTAGGATCTCCAGAACTAAAGTATTCACTAAGGGGTATAGTTGCCCTCTGTAATTGATTCCTGGAAAGGTGGAGACCATAGATAAACAGAGCAAGCTCTTTACCTAATGGGACTAGCAAAACTGTTGAATTCTCAGTTTACCTGAGAACCCCACTGCAATGATATGCATGCATATCTATTAACATGTGTGCACACAAAATAGAGACCAAAAAATAAAATAAAGTTGGTGTTAGCAAAAATGTATGCATGTCACAAAGGCTGTAATTAAGGCTCCTCTCTTATACTCCAGTTACCATGTGCTGGCTTTGGGAAAGGCCTTTGTTCATGCTTTTGTTAATAACCTCAAGTACAGTCAGGATTTGGACTGATCCAGTTTCTCCATTAATTTCCGCATGGTCAAAATCCTGATCTGAATCTGTACTTTTACCCCAGTCACCCTCTTACTGCCCAAATCTGTCACTCTAGAACCCATCTTTTAGCTTCTTTCCTCTCTGTACCCTTCAGTGAGTTATATTCAGTTCTCTGTGCGACATTCTCAGCAGTGGCAAGCTCCTTCCGTTCCCTGTTAGAAATCCTCACCTAGTCTGCTGTCCTCCAGATTCGCTGTGGTCTTCAGAGAGCAGCTTAGATGATCCTCTTCCAGAAAGGTTACTTCCAACATTTGGGATTAAGTTCTACACATATATATGTCTCTACAGTAGTGTTGATTTTCTTTTCTGGTCAGAAACTTGGCTATGCCTCCCCCAAACAAAGCAAAACAAAACAGTAGCCAGATGGCTCAATATGTAAAGGCACATTCGGTTAAGTCTGACAACCTGAATTTGATTTCCTGTACTCATTCGATAGAAGGAAGAAACCGACACTTCTAGTTCTACTGACCACACAGCACTCTATGGCACACGTGCATGCTAGCTCGACACACACACACACACACAAACACACACACAAACACAAACACACACAATAAATAAATAAATAAATAAATAAATAAATAAATAAATAAATAAATGTAAAACAGTAATTTTTCCAGTTAATAAAAGGAGTTTATCTGAGGACAAGAAGTAGGAACTGCTGGAACTAGACTGCATGAAGAGGCAGCTTAGTAACCCAGAGGGTTAATTCATCAGGGGATAATCAGCCTGGTGTATATACGCAGACACATTTTCCAAAAGGCAGAAAATAGATCTGTCGTTTCACTCTGTTTTCTCCTTGACTCCAGTCGCATTGAGGAAAGCAGGTGAAACTAATTTAATGTTCTATTTAAATCTAGCAGGTATTTTTGTTTGCCCAGAGCAAAATATCTCATGCAATAAATGCAAGTCAGGCCAAGAATAGATGATGACCAGATGAAAAGTTTGTCTGAATAGATAATAATCCTGAAAGTCCTGGGGCCCCTGTGCTGACTGGTACTGGTATGAGAGCTCACTGGAGAGAGAGGCCTGGGCTTTGAATCAGTGTTGATGTGCAGCTCCCGCCTCATCCTGACACCTCTGGAACACAGAGCTCCTTGCAAATCAGCTCTCACAGTACAGAGGGGACTTCCTGCTTGCATCAAAATGAGAAACAACTGGGATTTGGGCAAAGCCCTATTGCTGAAGAGGTTGACTCACGAATATGCATAAATATGCTTTATCTTTTTAACAGATCAGACAAATTTGCAAGTGAAATCCTTTATGGCCTTATTTAAGAAGAGATTTTCATGAGATGGCATGTTCCCTTATGTGAGGAGCAGAATCTTTTAGTCTTCCTAAAATGGTTTCTTCAGTTACAAATAACACAAAAGGTTTTGCCTTACAGGAATTTGGGGGACTAGCTATAAATCTATGTACATCAAGATCAACATGAACATTGTCTGATCTAATGGCCATAGCAGCTATTCCTGGTTATCAATTTGACTATATCTGGAATGAACTACAATCAGAATTGGAGGGCTCACCTGTCATCCAGATCTTGAGGCTGGAAGACCTAAGTATCTGACTTGGATCTTGGTATGGAAATCTTGAGGCTGTGAAAAGTTTAGGCCCAGGCAAGGTAGTACACACCTTTAATCCCAGGAGACTAAGACAAGGAGATCTCTGAATTCAAGGTCAGCCTGGGCACAAAGCAAATCCCAGATCCAGGCATGGTGGCAAGTATCTTTAATCTGGACCATGCCTTCTGCTGGAGACCTACATAAGGACATTGGATGAAGGAAAAGTCACTCTTCTTCACCTGCTTGCATTTACTTTCTAGCACATCTGTTGCAAACTATTTCTACAGAAGAGCAGATGAAACAACTAGCCTCGTGAGACTGAGAAACTACTAGATCCCTGAACTTCCCATTCATAGCTGACCACTCTTGGGGTAGTTGAACTACAGACTGTAACTCATCACAATAAATTTCCTCAAGATAGAGAGACATTCCATAAGTTCTGTGACTCTAGAGAACCCTGACTAATACACGGCCTATTATTGTTTGCCATAGCACATCTGTGCAAGGACAAATGTAGAGTACAAGGCTTGAGATTAAGAGCATATACTGTTCTTGCCAAGGACCAGTGCTCATTTTCCAGCATGCCTATCAGGAGACCCACAACTGCCAGCAATCCCAGTCCCAGCTATCTGACCTTTTTCTGGCCTCCAACTGTGCCTGTGCTCACATGAACATACATAGACCCTCCCCGCCACACACACATTTGGAAAGTAAAAGGAAGAGTTACAGCATAAAGAAAAAACAGGAACAGAAACTAAACAAAACAAAACAAAAAATCACGGGCAGAAACGATGACACTCCATAACCATTAGATGCTATCAGGGCCAGGATGTCAACCACCAACTAAGGAACAACACTTTGACTTTCCTCTTGCTGGGTACTATTGGCTCCCTTGTATCACAGGCAGTTTCATACGCCAAAATCCAGTTTAGAAAGCAAAGCAAAGTATGTGTGGAAATGTTACTTGAAGATTGAATGAGGCAACAAGGAGATAAAACAAACAAATATGATTCTGAGAAGGCATGTAGCACACACATTTGTACATAACATCTTTTAATAAAAATTGTACAGGTGGGGCAAAAGAAAAAGAAAAAAGAAAAAAAGAAAACTGACAGACATCTCCAGAAGCAGAACTGTTCTTTAATCAGAACAACTGAAGGCCCCAGTTTTTTTTTTTTTTTTTTTTTTTTAGGAATTTGGAAATGCACACACAGGGCATCGGGGTCTTGGAGTCTTAGAAAATGTCAGAGGACAGACTTAAGGGATGGAAAATCTCTGTGGATGTCAGTTTTCTGTCAACATGGAAATGGTAGACATTGGTGTCTCAGCTCTTGGGATCTGTTTAGTAGAAGCTTCCATGGGTGTCATCAGTCGATTTTCCTGACCAGAGTTCCTCACTTCACCTGAGGCTCTAAGCTAATTATCTCTTCATGAAGAAAGACACATTTTTGTTGGTTATCTATAAAAATAAACCTAAAATCTAGACTGTTTGCATATCTGATGACAACTTTCTTTGCAAGGTTATCCATAAGTTTTGCCCTCACGCTTGATTATCCATTCACAATAGGAAACATTTGTCTGAGCTGTTCATAAATGTTAGCACCTTGTTAGATTTCAATGTTATCTTCGTGGAGTCATTAAGTTTATCTGAATATGGCTCCAATCTCTCAATTAACTGCCTTAATAAAAAATAGCCAAGAAAAGGTTAAACCTATGACTGTGTAGCTAACATGGTTCGGACTGAGATCGGGAATTTTGTACTAGAAATACAAGAATGAAAGCTGTGACTCTATGAATGAAAGATCCTGAATGAAAGTGACATGTATCACTTTTCAAAGGCTTATTAGCTCATTAGAACTTTAGTAACTATACGGGGACTGGAAAGTTACAGGCATAGACCCTAATTATAGTTCATCTTGAGCTGTCCTCAGCCCCCTAATAGTCATTTATTGTTGGCCTCTGTGTCTGACCTAACATCCTTGATACTATCAAACAAGACCATGAGGACACATTAACTCAGCTTTCACCACCGCAAAAGCTAAGGATGTTTCTAGAGAGCATCTGGGACCTGCTGCTGTTTCCTTTCTTTACTGTAACTCTGTAATCCGATGTTTCCCACTAGCATTTCTGGAAAGTGTTTTTATTTATTATTTGTTTGATTACTATAAAAGCTTCCTAAAAACATTACCAAGTTGAACATGGAATTTGAAGGAAATCAAAATCTTTGTTCCCATGCCATGGTCACTCATATTTAAACCCACAATAAATTCTTATCCATTTTGATGTAGGAGCTGTGTTTTCCATATCAACAGATATAACGTTCATCTCAAAACAAAGATGAGATCCACTGTTAATAAGAAAAAATAATAAATGAATCAAGGAAGACTAGAGCTACGTCTGGTCAAAGGAGAATACTGGAAATTCAAGTTCATATCTAAAACTTAATGTGATGAGTGAAAAGCCTGACATGTTGGTCCAAGAAGGACAGTGACTTGTTGGGAGAAGGAGTTCATTCAGAGAGGTATTAATGCCATATGTAGACAGACAGACAATAAACATGATTAAGGACCTATGGCAATTTCAGGTCCTAGTACAGAAGAAAGACATTATGCC
The DNA here is from genome assembly GCF_011064425.1 of Rattus rattus. Classification (NCBI taxonomy): domain Eukaryota; kingdom Metazoa; phylum Chordata; class Mammalia; order Rodentia; family Muridae; genus Rattus; species Rattus rattus. Next base: position 69,573,058 of record NC_046159.1, read on the forward strand.
AGGGGTGTTGAAGAGAGAAATCGGAGCCCATGGGATAGAACTCAGTTTCTTCACGGCAGGAACCAAGAGTAAGGTGCTCTGATTCCGTGACAGACTGCAGGGAAAAGTGGGGAGCAGGGTGTATGGCTACAAATACTTGATTTGGTATAAACTCACTTCCCTAGGTAAGAAAACTTAGCTAGAAATGTACAGACTCTGGCCTCAGTATGATGCCTGTTAATATTTGAATGATGGGGGCGGAGGATTTTGCAGGCTTTGCAGCCTGAGCAGCTTTCTGGTCTGGATTCTTACAGACAAGATTCAAATTGGCAGAAAAAAGGGAGGAATAGGAAAGCATTGTCTGTGGGCAGTTTGAATAGGAACAGTTGTGGATAAATTTATCGTTGAAATAAACGGGGCAGTTGGCACTAGTAGACCAAGGGTTGGGATTAAAGATCTTGTTCTTTAGTAAAATTTCTCCAGATTACATTAAAGTTTCCTTTTCAAGCTATTCCTAAAAGCCATAAAGTACCAGAAATCTAGCTGATTTCTGGGAATTGTGAATATGGGGAACATTTTTGGAAAATGTATATTTTCCCCATGAAAATAGGCACAGAAATGGTTTCATTTATGTGTACTTTATAAAAATTCCAAGAAATATAACTAATTTAAAAACTGTAAAACCTACATAAAATTGGGCATTACTATTATTGCAATCAGCTATATAACTATTTACATAATGTTTAAAAGCTAAATTGAAGATATATTCATGTTAAAAAACACTTTAATAGCAAGTAATTTAATGACTAATAATTTGAAAGAAAATGCTCATTTATAAAATAGTTAAGTGTTTAGAAATACATTTTAAATGAGTATTATTTATTTGTGTTCATTGCACAATGAGATATATATGGTTTTATTCATTTTATTTATAAGAAAATGGTCTCTAAGATATTAATTTGAATTCCTAAATTCACATAACAAGCTATAGAAAATTCAGGATTCTAAATCAAAACCTACCTAAAGATATAGAACCACATATTCCAATAGAATCCAAGTATTTTCAAGAATTCTTATATCATTCAAACAAGACATCTAATTTTAATTAACTAATTACTTAAATTATTTAATTAATTGGGCCAGATGTTCTAATATAAAAAATTATGTGCGGGTTTTCGAAGATTGCTCACTGTGTAAAGTACATGTTGTATAAGCTAGTGAACATCAGTTTACACACCCAACAGCCAGTAAAACAAAACCAAAGCCAAAAAACAAAGAAAACACACATATAAAAAAGTTCACATGCCACCATTTTCCTGAAATCCATTGCTAGAGGACAGAGAATAATGGATGGAAGCAGACAGACCCTGAGATTGCTGAGCAGCCCTTCTAGCTAAAGGTCAATGTTAGTTTCAGTGAGAGATTGTCTCAAAAAATAATACAGATAAGTGATTGAGGTAGACATCCTGATGCCATCCTCTGGTCTCTCTACAACGGCTCTATTGGGGACAGATCCAGTTATTGAACTTCCAGTGACCTCACTAACACTAGGCCTTCCTGTGTGCTGACAAATTTCCTACCAGGACGATAATAGACTGAACATCTGAACTGTAAGCCAGCCACAATGAAATGGTTTACTTTATAAGAGCCACTGTGGTCATGGTGTCTTCTCACAGCAAATAGATCACTTCCTAAGACAGAAGTCAAATACACGGTGGACAGGCAGCTGAATCAGGTGAGGGCTGATTTAGAAAATGAGAATGCAAGTCCCAAATGTTAGAGCAACCAAAACCATTAATGAAAGACTACTTGGAGAAGAAATAGAAAAGAACAAAGGAAAATAATAATTCAGAAAAGTGAGATGACTGAGGGAGTTGCGTGGTTGCAGTCTGATAAGCTATTTGTCTACAGGGAGGGTTCTGAGACGAAAGGGTGCAGGGCCTAACTCCACTCATCACTTTACAACATGGCTTAGTGTGAACCCGCCTTCCTAAGGATGGTCAGTCGCTTGACCTGGCTCAAATGCATGTTAGATTTTTCACGCAGGCCAGGGATTCTGTTCTCTTGACTAGGGGATCCTTTACTACTCTAACTAGCAGAGTGCTGTTAAGTTCTAGGTTTGAACACAGGCCCTGAAATGTGAACACAAGCCCTAGCAATGTGATTTTGCCAGGATTCTTAGTTGTTCAGTGTTTTGGTTTACAATTAATTTTAAAGATTTATTTTTGTTTTATGTGTATGATTCTTTATGTACATATGTATGTATATGTATGTACCACATGCACGGTTTGTTCCCTCAATGGCTTGTCAGAATAGTTTGTCAGATCACTTGGGACTTGAGCTGTAAAAAAAAGAGTGTTTTGGAAAAAAAAAAAAAAAAACTTGGTCCTTTGGGATGGTAGGAAGCACTCTTAAGTGCTGATTCATCTCTTTAGCCCTAACTATAGTTTTATTAACTGGAAATGAATTATAAGAATAGACAAAGCCTGAGAGGCTCTGCCAGAGCATGACAAATACAGAGGCAAATGCTAGCAGAACACCACTGTACTGAGAACCGGGCCCCCATTGGAGGAGTTGGGAAAGGATTGAAGGAACTGAAGGGGTTTGTAACCCCACAAGAACAATATCAACCAACCAGAGCTCCCAGGGACTAAATCACTACCCAAAAACTATACATGAACAGACCCATGGCTCCAGCTGCATATATAGCAGAGGATGGCCTTGTTGGGCACCAATGGAAGGAGAAGCCCTTGGCCCTGCCAAGGCTGAATCCCCTCCTCCCCACCAGTGTTGGGGAATGTCAAGGCGGGGAGTTGGTTGAGGAGGGGAAGCACCTTCATAGAGGACAGGGAAGGGGGGATGGGATAGGGGGTCTTATGGACAGAAAATCTCAAAAGGGAATAACATTTGAAATATAAATAAAAAATATCCAATAAAAAAAAACAAAATGAATGGCCAAACCATAGAAAACTCCACACATATTAGTAACCAGTTATTTCAAGCTATTTTGAAATCCCTTAACTGAATTGTAATCAAATGTTTTTTTAATAAATTATATTTTCAATGTTTTAAGATACCAAAATAAGTTTCCTTAGTAGGAATACATTAAAGGCTGTGCCTTTTTCTAGAAGGTAGAGTTCTTTTGTTAAGATAGCTTATATGTTAATGAATCCACAATTACTTGACATGCGTTGGATGTTTGCTATGTGCCTTTTCCCTACAGACTGGAGATGATAACCATTGCTTCCCTCTCTTCTGTATGTGTACATTCTCTAGCCTGTGTCTCTTTCTGCTGGATTTGTTTTCACAAAGAATATAGAGAGGAAGACAATGTGTACCCATGAAGTAGTTTGAACGAGATTGCCCTCCATAAACTCCAATGTGTTCTTATTCAAACTACAATTGGTAGTGCTATTTTCATAGGTTTAGGAGGTTGGGCCTTGTGGAGGCCAACCTATTAATGTATGTTGTATGGTGTGGGCCTTCAGAGCCTCAAATCATTTGCAGTGAGCTCGCTGTGGCAAGATGTAAACTCTCAGCTCCTTTTCCTGTTGCCAGGCAGGCCATTTCCTAGCATCAGCCAACCTTAATCCTCTGCATCCTTCAGCCCAAATAAAGTCCTCCTTCTGTAAGTTGCTTTGCTCATCATTACCACAGCAATAAAAAAGTAAATAATTAGTCAGTTTTTAAAGTAATTTTCAGCTTTAAACTCCTTTTCCTTGTTCGCTAAGTTCCATGTCAGATATTCATCAGTGGAAAGCCCAATGTAAAGTGAAAATCAAAGCCAGACTCATGATGAGGATATAACAACTATAGAGGAACTTAACCAATCCCTACAAATCTCACCTTAATGTGATAAAAGATAGTTTTTCCTGGAACAAAGTAGGAGTAACCATGGCCAATGAATACAGATTCAGCTTTCCTCATGTCATGGTCTAGCATAAAAATGGTTTCATGAAATCTTCACAACAACTGGACAACAAAAATCATAAATCAAGATCCTAGACAAATGGATTGGTGGAGTCATCACAGCAGGCTACAGCAAATAAGAAAAAAGTTAAGTAAGTTATAAGCCTTAGATGTTATCTGGAATCATTGTTAACCCTTTGATTGATGGATACCTGGGATTATCTGTTTATACAGTCCACTGGACATTAAGCTGTTGGTAACAGTATGTCATGGCTTACAAAGAGGTAGGTAAGGAGTGACTATTTAGAAGATTAAATGGAGCCCAAGATTAATTGTAAATAGGTGTTGAATCTGCAACTTTCCAACCACACCCGTGATATTCTAGTCAGTCAGCCTTTGTACATTTCTTCTTTCCAGCAGTTCTCATTCTTACCATTCTTATGCGTAGTTGAACACAGAAGCAGTCTTAGCTCTAACCCTTTGTACTGACTGCTTTTGTGTGTCAACCTGACACAAGCTGGAGTTATCACAGAGAAAGGAGTCTCCCTTAAGGAAATGCCTCCATGAGATATAATAGTAAGTCATTTTCTCAATTATTGATCAAGGCTTGGAGGACCCACTGTGGGTGGTGCCATCCCTGGGCTGGTAGTCAAGGGTTCTAAAAGAAAGCAAGTTGAGCAACCAGGGAAAGCAATCTAGTAAGCAGCATCCCTTCATGGCCTCAACATCAGTTCCCGCCTCCAGGTTCCTACCCTGTGTGAGTTCCAGTCCTGACTTCCTTTGGTGATGAACAACAATGTGGAAGTGTAAGCTGAATAAACCCTTTTCTCCCCAACTTGTTTCTTGATGATGATGTTTTTTGCAGGAATATTAACCCTGATTAAGACACCCCTTAGCTGCTACATGGAAACGAATTATCAGTGAAATCAGGTAGGACAATGTAGGACATTGGGGAATTGATACAATATTACTTTACACCATTGATGTTTAGGGCCCAATTTGTTAAATAGAGATACAAATCAATGCTTTCCACTGAACATTGTAAGTAGGACACGCATGATACAGTTCTAATGATTAAGATATACCTGAAATACAAGATGACATGAAATCAGTGGGAATCTGTATGAAGGAGGCTACTGTATTAGTTTCTGTGCCTCCCTCCAATGAAGGCAAGATCCATCCCTCAAATATGGTAATATATCCAGAGATATAAAGAGCGCCAATTAACATATCAAGTAAATTGGAATGACTTCTGTCAACACATTCACAATATATGTGAATGGCCACTTTCCCATCAACACATTGTTTGGTGGATGTGCAATGAAACAGAAAGAATGATTCCAGTGCTCTTAAGCAATAGGAATCGGAGGGCAAGAGTGAATCAGGGGTTTCCACACAGGAGAACTGTGGCATAGACACAGCAGCTCTGAACACCAGGACAGTGCTCCCTCTCCTGCTAACAGCTACTTTCGTTGGTATTGTTTTCTTCCGCATACAAGTAGAGAAATGGATTACAAATACATGACATACATAGACTCAACGCGTTCTTTTGCCACAAAATCAAGAGCGCTTAGCCGTTATTGGAGCTAAGTGTTCTAACCTTAATTGTTAGAGCTGAGGACATTGCTCATGTCCTACCATGGTTCCGTTAAAAGCATCGATGTGTGCCTCTGCTGCAATTTAGCAAAATGTTCCCTAAACAGAAATGGTTTAAGTAATATTGTATCAATTTTCATAATTCTGCCTTGGGGCTCCACTTTTCTTAAACTCCCTCAACATTTTATTTATGGCTAATCTCTAACATCACTGTTCCCGTTTCATTTCTGTTGCTGCAATAAAATTCCCTGACAGAAAGCAATTTGATAGAGAAAGGATTCGTTTGGATTACAATCCAATGAAAAGGAAAGGCAGAGACTGAGGCAGCCAGTCACATCACATTCAAGAGCACAGGTCAAATACATACAAGCTTGCCTAAATGCCAACCTTTCTGATAGAGTCCAGAGTCTTCAACCTGGGAATGGTGTTACTTATTTTCAGTCTGGGTCTTCCCACATCAATTAAGGCAATTGTCCCTCTTAAGACAACCCTACTGGCCAACCTGATTGTCACAACTTCTCACCAAAAGCCTTCCTAGGTGATTTCATGTTGTGGCAAACTGACAAAACCATCGCAGTACTCGTTTCAGATTCTTGCAGAGCACATTTTCTACCATTATTTTTTTCTTATGCATTTGTTTTACTTTTATGCAGATTTTCAGGCCTCTAATTTCCCGTAAAACACCCAAAATCTGGCCTTCCAGTTGGATATAGAACCACTCTCCAATGTGAGTACTCCATGCGCCACTCCCTGCTTTCACTCCACCCCTATAAGGTTTCACTTCTATTCACCCACAGTCATTTTTACAGATTTCATTCTTAGCCCTCATTATGCCTCTCTTGCTATGCTCATCTTCTGAAATGGTACCATGGCAACTTGTGAGTGAATAACTTCTATGCAAAAGCTGATCAGGTCTGTCAGTACATCATACATCACTCTCCAAACCCGGTGACCTTATTGCAAGTTTCACCCACACCTTAAGCCTTCATGGTAAGTGTGGGGCTCTGAAACAACCACATACCACGATAAACTAGCTTTTCTTCTTACTTCATTTAGTATAATGGTCTATTTTTAAAGGGAACATTCTAGGCTTGAAAATAAACTCATTTTTCTTCTTTTACATGTTCTATCTATGCACATGTAAAACTGTAATTCAAATAGCCTCAATTTGGACTCAGATATTGTGCAAACTTGTCTCCAGTCTTCACCACTGGCATCCTCATTGGGTTCCAAGCACATGAACTATACTGCAATAAAACTCGTTGCGATCCATTGTAACTTTACTGCCTGTCTCCTGTCTATGCAAACTTCAGACTCCTTTTTGTTAGTCTTTCTCCATAGTTACTGTGTTAAGCCCACTAGTGTTGTTCTTAGTTTCACAAATGAAGTACCAAAGTTTTCAATTTGGCCTTCCAGGCCCCTTCTCAAATATTTTTATAACATTACTGCCATATGTTTACCCTTTATTCTGAGCCAAAGGGAATCTGGTTGTCATGATCAGAAAATTTATGACACCGTGAAAAGCTCTGGTACATACCCTACCTTTGACCTATAAAACTCTCACATCTGTAATCTGTCTGTCTGTCTTTCTTTCTTTCTTTCTTCCTTCCTTTCTTTCTTTCTTTCTTTCTTTCTTTTTTTCTTTCTTTCTTTCTTTCTATGTTTGGCATCATAGCATGCACATTTAATCCTAGCATGTAGGAGGTATAGGCAGGTGGATCTTTGTGGTCATCCTGGTATACATATTGATCTGCAGGACAGACAGAGATGCATGGTGAGACAATGGATCCAAAAAGAAAAAGTATGTATTTGTACGTGTGTATTTGTGTGAACATGTGTGTGTGTGTGTGTGTGTGTGTGTGTGTGTGTGTGTGTGTGTGTGTGTAATTGTGTATGCTTAGGAAATGGAGAAAATATAGATTTTTTTCATGACATTTTCTGAACTCCACTTTTTAATAATTGTGTCAATTTTTTACATTTAAAAATAATCTATTATTTATTTACATTTTATTCATATGAGTGTTTTGCCTGTCTGCAAAATGTGAGCACAGTGTGCATGCCTAGAGCCCATGGAGGCCAAAAGAGGCCGTTGGATCCCTTGGAACTGAAGTTACAGACAGTGATGGGCCACATCATTGGTTCTAGGAATACAACATAGATTTTGTTGTTCTTAACTGCAGAGCCATCTCTGCAGCCCTGATTTGTCTACATTTTTTTTTAAATAATAATGATGACAGTTGCCATGTTTATGTATTAAACATATCTAGTCTTTCCCGCATGGTTTTAGGGACCTTGAAGACAAATTTTGTATTTTGTTCAGTAACTTTAGTGGCTTGTACAGCACCTGGCCATTGTAGACGTTTTGTGATGTTTATTAACTTGCAGTAGATTAGAGTTAAGAGACCCACATGGGGATCAAGCATATGACCTCAGCCTCATTATCACTGAAGCCTGGCCACAAGAAAAATATGGAAAGTGGCAGACACTCCTGTTATACTTAAGCTTTAATTAAAGTGCATTTTAATTCTCAAGACAAGTTCCAGTTTAGTGACCCCGAAGAGGGAAAAAATGTCCTCTATTCATTAACTGAGCAGGGATAAATGCTAGAAATTTTTATTTTAAAGGAGGCAACACTAGCCCATACAAACTACCAACAGAACAAAGTGCCAGAGATGGATTGAGACAAGGGGAGTCACGAAGCTTTCTGAAACTAATGATTTGGCGAACCCGAAACATTGCCCCTTCTTGCATTTTCAGATCTGCTTGAAGCACAAGGAAGATTTTTTTATATAAAGTAAAACATAAAATCACTACTCCCAAAGAGCTTATGCTTCTCTTCACTGACTTTATGTGTGTACATAGTTTTTATCATCTATCTAGAATAATTTATACTCGGCTTACTTATTGCTTATTGTTCGTGACTTGCTCATCTTTGCCTCTCTGCCACAAAACTGTGCCTCTCGGAATAACCTTCAGTTCTGCCAGTAACAGTGGACATGGGAGAACAGCAAAATTGTTCTACATAAAACCCTAGAGTTGAAGAGAGTCTCTGAGACTACCTCTTCACTCTACCGTGGCAATGGGAGACCAACCATAAACAATGCATGAATTGGTGATGCTGGGGCTGTGTTCAAAACTTAAGGCAGGCTAGACTTGATCCATAGGGTGCAGTCTGGATATGAATTATTTGTTTGCTCTAATCTTTCTGTAAGAATCTTTTCATATTGCTTTATTTTAATTTATTGATATTTTTACTGGCTTAGGATACATGTAACCTTTTTATGAAACAGAAAGAGGTAGAGAAGATGGACTGTAGACTAAAAGGATTAGAGAAAGTAAATAGAGAGTAAATCAGACAAACTATAATGCATATGTACATAATATTGTCATAAAATAGATTATTATGGATAATTAACATATTCCAAAGGATTGAACATACTAAACATATATGTATAATACACATGCACATAAACACACACACATTTTTCAAAGGAAAGGAAGTAAGTGAGGTCACTTATCCTGGATATGGTGACAACAGAATTTAGACACCAAGGAAGATGATTCTAGATGTTGAAATGAAAACTTCCTCTATTATTTCTTAGGAAGGCAAAGAGGCTAGAGTCAAATCCAAGTGTTTTCTAGCACTTTCTTATTATAGATCATGTAACCACCCACAGATATTATTGAAAAATGATAGAGCTCTACCACCCCCAAATTTTCAGCACTAAGGAGAAAACGAAATGCTCTAAGCAATGAGGAAGCAAGAAGAATATATAAACTGGACTTTACTTCTCATTTTTCCAAACTGGGTTCTCTGGTCTGACTTGACCCTTCAGAGGTACACATAAATGGAAAATAATACAATAGAGAGACATTGGGGCCTTCCAGAAGACATGAGAAGGTAATAGTCTACATTTCTTCAGTCATTATCCACATCATAGAGGATTTTTCCTCAATAGCTTTGAGCAGGCGGAAGTGCATGTACAGCTGTAGATAGCATCACTGTACATTTACTGTGATTAAGGTAAGAGCTACCAAAAATCTGTGAAGCATTTAATAGTTGCTTAACTTTCAAAATTTAGTCCTTCAGGTTTTCCTTTTCCTATAACAAATTTGTGGAGTAAATCCTTTCTAAATGCTTCTGGGTTTTTGTTTGTTTTGTTTTTAATTACTGAGAATGAAGGCATATTTTATTTGATGTGATATAAAAATTACTGACAAATTTAAAATGTAGATAATTGAATTTATTAAAAACTAAGAACTGCTGTTCAGTAAAAGCCATCATCTCCAAGGAAAATAGTCCTACAAACAAAGAATATGTTTATAAAATACTGAATTGACAGAGGGTTTTTATATAATTCCTTTTAAATTAAAAAATCGTGTATTAAATTGTTATCAAACTCATCCCATTGCCTCCTTTCCAATTCCTCCCATTACCCCCACCCCGTCCTCCTAATTTGATGTGCTCATTGTTTTAAAGCCACTGAGTATAGGAAGCATGATCATTTCTGATTCCTTCTAAGTTCTTGATTCAGATTTATGTCCAAGTGCAACTAACTGGGTAACACTGGTCCAACTAATTTCATGTAACTTACCAGTACAGATTTTTGTTAGAAGCTTAATATTATACATTGAAACATGGGAGAGGACTTTATGGTCTCATCCATCGGAGGTCTAGAACTTGGTTGCCTTCAGACATATGGCAAATATATTACACAACATTTATGACTTCTATATTTTATTTGTCTATCACTATTTTTACCACTGTTTCATTTCTCTTAAAGTCCTGATAATTAGGACCATTTTTAAATTGAGTTTAGTAACTTAAACAAACATTTGAGGTCTATATCCTTCTATTATAACGTTGACATTTCTGCTGAAATATATTTGTCCATTGTGGTATCCACTACTATTGGGCCTCTGTTTTCCTTTCTTCATGAACATACAGAGCAACTATTATTTTCTAGCCCCTCTCACTGTTCAGTATGCCCACATGTAATGATCACTGAAATGTAGTATAAGTAATGCATGGCCTCTCACGGCTGACCCATAGCAGCCTGCCAGATGACCCTGCTACTATTCATTTTCCAGCCCAGATTATACATATGAAAGCCTCAATGTTTTAAATTTAGAAGTTGCTGGGGCTATGAGATGGAAGAAAGAAGACTTCTAACTCACCATATTGAATGAACATATTGGCCATGTCCACTGATTTAGCAAACATAGTTAATTTTCATTATAGTGAATCTTTAAGATTTCCAAGGGTATATATGATATGACAGCTACTATCACCTCACTTATAAATCAATACAGTGACCCAAACACTTCATGGTGTCTACTAAGATGTCATTTTCCCTCTTTCATGATGCTCCAGAGTTGAGAGTCACTCATCAGTGAGTGACAGATATTTAGAAGTACAGAATAGTCAAATGTCATAATCAATTTCATCCCACATGGTTTTGACAACAGACTTGAAATTCAATAGTTGCTTATTCATGCTCTTCATATAAGAATAAGGTACCTCCAAGAATTAAACACTTTTTCAAAACTCACTACTAAAGACTAAGAATCGATATTCATGAACAGTCTGGTCTGCTGCCAAAGTTCAGGCTCTTTCTGCTATGTCACCTTTTCTATCATGCATGAGGAACCTCTAAAGAGCCTTTAATATGCTTGCAACTCCAACCATCTCGTTCTCAGCCGACATTGAATATCCTGCCATTGGGGAAAGAGTTATGCCTTTCAAAGTCACGAAACCGTTTATGGATTCATGATAATAGGAGGGTCGAGAAAAATGTTTTCCTAAATTTGATTAATAATTTCCCTTGGACAACATCCAAGAAGTTGGTTATGATGTGCTCTGCACTTCAGAGGGCTTGCTGCCATTGTTCTGCTGCACTGAGGCTAGTATTAACATTATAAACTTTTGAATCCAAACGTCAATGAGAAAGACAAAATGCCAATAACTTAAAGTAAGTTGGTAATTATCTTTCTTGAATGTGAGAACAAGTAGTACTGGATGCAATGATATGTGACCCACCTTGTCTTTATATTTATACCTAAGACAATGGAATCCTTCTCTCTGCAGAACTCCACAGCTAGCACTTTCTTTGTGAGTCCCTTTCTCATCCTCTCCTTTTGTCAAGGAAAGTACAAGAAGAAGCTGTTACCATCCCAACAAGGAAAGACAGCTTGAAATCACATCTCAGTGAAACACCGGGAAGAATAATTCTAGACTAGATTATATGCTGAGTTCTTTGTGGCAGCTATAAACTTGATAGACATTGTTTCATTTTATCTTAGCCAATGATAAATAAATTCACTCCTTATTAAGCCAAATTCCTTGTACATATTGCCAGATACACATATGCCAAATGCCCTATTTTTGCTTTTGTTTATAAAACTACTCTGAGAAAATTATGTTCATTATCACTCTTTAAGGGACAAAGGAGGCTTACAACAACTAAGTCGCATACTAGGATTTTATAGCTGAATTAACAGAAGCCACAGTCCAAAGATATGACTATCTGATCGGAAGTCAGTGGAGAAAAACTGTTATCCATGACAGGGTCCTGGGAAAAATACAGAGAAAAATACAGAGAAGTAATTTTCCAATTACATAGAAAAAAAAAAACCTTCATAGATGAGATAACAATTCACGACCCTATGTGCCATAGGTGTTGAGGACAGGAGTTCATACAACCTAGATGCACATCAAAGAGGAATGACTGAATGAAAAATGTTGATGCCATAGAGTGTCTTGAGCTGTTAAGAAACAAGCATTAACTAGATGCTCTCATACATTAATAAGCACTTCTAAGAAGGAGCAAATGACAGGAGACATTTCCCGATGGCAACATCCAAGTTGCAGGACATATACACTATTTGCCCAGTATGTGCAAACGGTAAATCTGCACTTACCTCAAAATGAGGCTATTTTACAGAGGGTAGTATCTTTATACTAACATAAAATAAAATTAATTTAACAAAGAGTACAGAGAACATAATCACTGCCCAAATCACTTTTGTGATTTTGTGAGGCAATGTAAGAAAAAGAGGCCAGAGAGGTTGCCATGGAGAAACTCATTTTTCTTTAGATAAAATTTGTCTATATGGAACTGAAGAAAAAAAGAAGTCTCTGGGGGATGTAACCTATATACTGGAATGCACAGGAAGAGATTTATATATTACGGTCTTGAGAAAGTAAGTATGGAAAAACTGGTTTATGAAGCATGTTTATAGATGTGGGTGGAGTCTGTTAGGAGCCTGTTAGGAAACTGCCTTCAGAGTCAGAAAAATGAGTCAGTGTGTTTTAGAAATCAGTGAAATGGGACTTGAAAGATGGCACAGTGATTAAGAAAATTTACAGGATTTGCAAAAGACTGTAGTTCATTTTCTAGCACCCAAGTTGGGAAGCTCCTAACCCTGTGGATCTCTTGTCTTTGAACTCCAAAGGCCCAAGCACTTGTGAGCAGATACACACAGTCTCTCTCTCTCTCTCTCTCTCTCTCTCTCTCTCTCTCTCTCTCTCTCTCTCTCTCTCTCACACACACACACACACACACACACACACACACACACACTTAGGGCTGCAGAGACGGCTCAGTGGTTGAGAGCACTGATGCTCTTCCAGAGGTCCTGAGTTCAATTCCCAGCAACCACATGGTGGCTCACAACCATCTGTAATAAGATCTTGTGCCCTCTTCTGGCCTTCAGGCATATGTGGGCAGAACACTGTACATAATTAATAAATCTTTTTTTAAAAAAAGAAGTTAATTGATAGCTATGTGTCTCAAACCAAAGTACACTGGTTTCTACAACTGTCCAAATGTCAGTGTGGATGTCCCCACACCAAAAGTTTCTGTGTGGAAAAAATTACTATAAGTCAAGGGGAAATTGTCTTGAATGTCTTTCTCTCTCCATTTACCACAGTAGAAATGATTCCATGACACAATGTGTTCCTCTGATCAATTTTGCTTCTAAAATTTCTAAACATCTACATAGTATTTTATTTTGTTATAATTTGAAAGTTTGTTTTGTCCTTTAACAATATCTGACATTAAACACTGACTTTCTGAAATCATGCATACCAACATATTAGAGGAGTACCCTGAAATGAAACTAAACAGGTTATTACCAATCTCCAGTAGTAAAGCTAGACTATGAAGTTCATAGGAAATTACACCCATCGAATTTCCAATTTAAAGATATAGTTTCTGAATCAAGAGTTTTGTTAAGTTTTGCTTCATGACATATTGAAGGAACTAGCAGTCAGGAATATAAACTTTAAACTCAGGCTGTCTGAAACTACATATCAGTGCAGGTGTTTATTAAGTAACCTTAGGAATGGTAAGCTTTTCAATGATTTGACCTGTTATAAACTAAGAGTTTCCTTAGAGAAAACCATGAGGATTATATACTGAGAAGTCATTCAGGGGTCTAACAGAGTGCTTTGCGTATAGTAAGCTCTTAGTAGGGTAAGCATTAGGCATCATCCTCACTAATGGGAAGGGCATACAGTCTACTTTAGTGTGATTTATTTATTTATTTATTTATTTATTTATTTATTTATTTATGTATTATTCTTTAATTTTGTTTTTGCAGTCAAGTCATTGTCCCCCTTCCAGTCATGCCCTCGAGAGTTCCTCATCCCATTTCACCTCCCCTGTCTCCAAGAAGATGGCCCTCCACACACACACACACACACACACCCATTTCCACCAGACCTCCCCACTCCCAAGTCGCTGTTGAAGGTTAGGTGTGTCTTCTCTCACTGAGACCAGACCAGGCAGTCCTCTGCTGTAATGGGAAGGGTATCAAGTCCAGTTTATTTTATGGCTGAATTCAAGGCTCCTAAATCACATCTGGTTTCCTGATTTACCTCGGGCAATTCCCACTTGCTAAATCTCTGAAAGTCACTGTACTCCTAAGGTGATTCTTGGACAGCATCATGGTTTCCTATTAGACTTTAGCTTTATATTATTTTCTAAACTCTTGAATTTGGCTTTGTTTTCAATTTTTAACCAATGGGAAGAACTTGACATATTTGAATGCTTTTGAGTAGTTGGGCCTTGTCTCTGAAGCCAGTCCTTTTGTCTGGGTCTGTGAATCTGACCAAGAGACTTGTCTGAAAGCTTCACCTTATGGCTAATGAGGAACTTTTGCTTCTTCTTTTTCTATGAGTAGCCTGGGGCATTACACAGCTCTGTCTTTTCTTAAACCCAAGGTCATCCAGGACTATCTGAAAGGGATTATGTGAGCATTTGTCCATAAGAGCTAGATGGTCTGCGATCGTTAATATTTACTGTCAATTTGACTTCACTAGGACTCATATACAGATACTACTGGTATCCTCAGTGTTGGCATTGTCTTTTGAGGTGCTTATAGAGGTGATTTACGGAAGAAAAGAGATCTACCTTCAGAGTGAATGGGGCTTTCTTACTGGAGTGGAAGACTGAATAAAGAACAAACGTAGAAGCCATTGGCACTAGCATTCTATAGTCTCTATGTCCTGATGTTGGGAACAATGTGACCAGTTGCCTCTTGTTCCCACCTCATGACTTCCTGGCCATGATGGGCAATGTGAGTTCAACTTCCTTACTTACGTTGTTTTCATAAGATCTTTTTGTTCCCATTGATTTTTTTGTTTGGTTTTTTTTGTTTGTTTGTTTGTTTTCAGTTTGTTTGTGTTTGTTTTTTTTTCATAGCAACAACAATACAATCAACATGTGGTCCTTGTCAAACTCTTCAACATGTCCCTTGTTGCTTCAATTCGTGCATGGAGGGTTTGTGAAGTAATGTGTGTTCTAATAAAACTATGTTTGGCAAGGAGGTATGTGAACGGTTTGTCTAGGGTCTAGTATTTTGGTCCTGTGACAAGCTACTGACAAATTCTTCTTTTAATTTATTTTGTTCTTACCGAACTTTCAATATCCTGGAGCAAACCTGTACTAGGCCATTGACTGTGCCCAAGATGAGGCATGGGCCACAAATAGGAGAATTTTCCTTATGTCTTGTTGCTTTACAACATCTTTAATAAGATGTATCTTTGCAACACTTGGGTCACCTATTTGTCCATTTTCTGTCAGTCACACAGACTCCCATTCTTAGAATGAGTGAAGGTCTACAAGCAAGATAATTAGAGCTGTCGCTGGTGGTTATAGACTGTCCGGAGAAAGAGAGAAAGAGTGCTGTATATTTTCAGGATCTCAAGCTTGCCTTCTTAGCAGGCACCAGGTGGAGGTTAGGGTTTCTCATCACCAGAAAGAAAAATGTAATCATCTCAAATTGGAAGAGACTCCTAGAAATAAACCTCAAATATGATGATGGTATTTTGAGCAGAGAGAAGCAGAGCTCATCTGAGATGGAATTACTGGCCTCTGTGAAGCTTTTGTAAAAGTTAATGGCAGAATCCAGAGTTGTGCCCTTATGCTCGTTTGTTTCCATCAGTGGAGGGACCACATTCTTTTGTTTCGATGCTTTTATTTTTATTTTTATTTTTATTTTTATTTTTATTTATTAAACCAGTTTCTTTTAACCTGACTTGTTGAGGTTTTACAGGTATGTTTATGTGGTTTGTGCATGCATGTTTTCATCTGTGAGGGTGACATGTGCAAATGTAAATATATGTGTGCATGTGTGCAATTGGAGGTGAGAAGTCGACATTGGATGCTATCCCCAATTGTTCTACACCATGTACTTTGAAGCAGGGTTTACTTCTGAAAGTGAAACTCACAAATTCATCTCGTCTATGTAGCCAGCTTATTCATAGATCCCTCTGTCCACCCTCCGACTGCCAGGATTACAGGTGATTGTCATGCCCATCTGCCATTTATATGGGGCCCATGATTCCAAACCTTTTCCTCACACTAGCATGGGAAATGCTTTATTCAATGAGTCATTTCTTAGTCTCTTCAAAATTCACTCAACTGAAAAAAATGAACAAAATTCCATGCCTCTCCCTTCCTAGTATTCTTTATCTCTGCTGACTATCCATATTCCATTTCTCTATTTCATATGATGTACCCCCTATACCATCCTAATATGGTTTCTGTCTTCATCGTTCCTAGTAAATCAGCTCTTGCTATAAGCCCTAACAGTATCGCATTGTAAGTTCAATGAGTATTTTTCTTTTTTCAGTTCACTTGATTCTAAGCATTTCTTACAGGTGACCCTACTTTCTTTCTTGAAAATACTGTGATTTCTGAGTCATGAGAACAAGTATCTCCCTTCCTGTGTAGACCTCTGGTCTCTTGTGTCATCATGTTGAGCTCTACATGTCTTTATCTCTACTACACACATGCCATGAGGTTCTCAATTCAGAGTAAACAAAGAGGAAGTGTATAAATACAACCATTTGTTTAAGAAGCCCGTGACTCTGATAATTTGAACATTGATATGTAATGATCTCAAGGCCATTTTTTCCTTCTAGCATCAAAATTCTTATAAACAATAGTCTTCATCGCCCACTCAGGATGTGTTGTATGTAAGTATGACATTCTCAAAAACTAAAGATATTAAAGAAGAGTTTCAAATGAAACCTTTGACTGTGTTTCTATAGATGAGAGCCCTCACTTCAGTAGAACCCAATGAAACTGTCATATTCACTGTTCCTCAGCCAAATCTTAAATCTTACTTTGATCATTTGCCTTGCTAACCTTTGACAAATTTGTCAAAATTGAATTTTAACTGTTTTATTCTTTGCTTGGACTTTATGGCATTAGCTAGTTTAACTTAATGGAAAATTAAAAACTAGGACTCATAGGATAGGAGTACATGCTAATACCTGTTAGGGACTAAGAATCACTGATGGGAGACACCAGATTCACATAGTACGCAAAAGCAAGAGCATTTATTCAGTTGAATTTACTTCATGCAGTGGTCTCCCCATTCCAGAATGGAAATCCCTCATGGGCTTGCAGGACTGGCTTTTATTGTCTGTTAGGGGAATTCCAGGGAGGGGTATGTGCCCTTTTACCTTGATTGGTTAGCACTATTTTTAGGAGTCTGACAAATTTAACAATTGTTTAGTGTCTGGAGGTGTTGGGGGGAGTCAGTTAGTTACTCTAGCTATCTATTCTTACTTCAGGCCAGATGGCAAGGTGTCCTCAAATTGGCTGCCTGTGGCTATGGTTGGCTGACTACACGTTCCTGGATCCAGATTCCCATTTCTGGGAAACAGAAACTTAGGCCTAGTCTCCCAAACTGCCTGCTTGTAGCCTGTCATAGACTCAGTCTCCTCAAACTCTACTCTGTGTTTGGTCCCATAGTCCTGGTTTCCATGACATAATAGGACTCATAACTAACTCCTGCATTGGAGGCAAAGGGAGCAAGGCTCTGTGATTGTGATGTGCATGCATTCAATGATGGAATATGGAACAGGTTAGTTCAGATATGAGAGAACAAAGGAACTTAGAATTGTGTTTTAGAAAGATCTTTCTAATAATCGAATTACCTCACAGGGAAGGAGATAAAATCAAACCACTTGTTTTCCTGTCTTTGCCTAAGATATTTCATATGTCTTAGACAAAAGTCACAATTTAATCTTAATTTTGAAAAATAATTACAATTTTTCTCTAAGAACTCAATTCTGGCTCTGACTATAATTGATTGCCTGATAATTTCATGTCTTTTGGATCTCTACTCAATATCGTGGAAATCATCCAATGGATCAAGAGTCACGAAACAGAAAAGACAAACAATGACCCCTTCTCAATGAGACCCACAACCATGTGCCAAGTGGACGGTGGCATTTAAGATAGATGACAAATGCCAATTCTGAGGCCATTCTGTAAGATTTTTGTATTTCCCATTAGAGAAATAATGAAGCCTCTGTCTCATTTGCAAGTTTAAAATTGCTAATCCAACTCTGGGGAGAAGATTGCATGAATCACAAGTGACTATTGCTTAAGTTTCACATGAGTAAATACATTGGCTCTGTTGGTATTATTCAAGACTCAGAGCCACAAAATACATTTTCATATCATTTATTTGTAGAAGAATGACACAATTATTTTCAGAATAATTAACTCCTCAGTTTAGTGACAATTATGTTCCATTATAATAATTAAAATCACACCCTGCTATTTGGATGAACTCAATAGAATAATGATTTCTTAGGGGAAGATTTAATCAGATCATTATTTTTTTTCTCACACATTAAAAATATCTGTAAATTATTTCAATTCATTGTACTATTGCTTAAGTTTGAATTTTGCTAGGGTAGTTAATTTCAGGTATCATGTTGCCTGGATTATGGAATACAAAAAGAAAGTGTGAGGATTTTTTTGTTGTTGTTGTTTATTTTTTAAGGTAGTCTCATAAAAGATAAGTGCATCAGTGTGAATAGTGCAAGGAACAAAGTCAACCTTCATAGTAGCATTGTTTACATGATCAGACATTAATGAAGGACTGGAAAAATACACATATATCTCTTCAAACTTCACCCATGAAACCTAAGATTTCTGGGCCTTCTGGGAATAGGACTCTAAATGGGTACCCCAGTCACTTTCCTCCTTCTCAAACTCTCACTTCTCTTGTTCAGAGGCCTTTGAATCTGAACTCAGCCATGCCATCAGCACTGCCCAATCTCCAGCTTTCAGATTCTCTCATGGGTCTGCTTACCCTCCATAATCATGCTAGCTAATAACTCTAAGAAATCCTCTTACTTATATTACTAGATAATTGTATTGGCTCTGATTTAATGGATAAGTCTGACTAATGCTTTTATTGTCTTATAAGAAGAAATATCACAGACAAAAGATGACAGCTCAAGCCACCCTTGAACCATCTGCCTATGAAAATTGTTACTGGAGGTATGCCGGAGACTGGTAAAATTCTGAATTGGTAGCTGGGCATCGCATCAGGGCAACAGATGGCAGGAACACCTGAAATCAAGTGGGTAGGAGCAGGTGGTGAAGGAGAGAGTGGTATTTCAGGGTCATGGTCCATTGAAAAGAGAGCTCCGGTAAATAAGTGGGAGAATGTGAAGAAGAGGTCAACAGCTCTCCAGAGAGGTAAGATCTGAGAGGTAGCAAAGATATTGGGACCCAGGAAAAATAGGTTGGATTTCAGCAGAATGTTCCTGCTCTGTGAAGAGGTTGAAGTAGAAGTCATAAACCAAGGAAGAAATGTAC
Organism: Rattus rattus; assembly: GCF_011064425.1. Classification (NCBI taxonomy): domain Eukaryota; kingdom Metazoa; phylum Chordata; class Mammalia; order Rodentia; family Muridae; genus Rattus; species Rattus rattus. Next base: position 69,592,677 of record NC_046159.1, read on the forward strand.
AAAACCAATTAGGCAGGAGTGGCAAAGAGCAGACGTGTCATTTTGAATGTTATTCTACCAGATCCTAGAATCACAGCAGGGTCACTGCTAACCCTGCTTCAGTGGACAGTATAAAACTCTGCATACTGTGTCTCTATGGAGTGTCTTATCTTGAACTATGACATTACTGGATACAAAGATATAATATGATTACTTGGATCCTCTCAGAGATGTATTGGATTCTTCAAAGGATAAATGTAAACTTGTTGCTTTTATACAAAAGGCTAAGGTAGGGCAATAAGGTCTGGATGTGCAATGACATTTCAGTCAGCTGGTGCCCTGTGTGTCCTTCCAATTGGGGATGATGTAGGTAGTTTTTAAACCAGATGCCAGAGCAACAAAGCTCCAATCCTTAGTTAAGAGCCAAATACTTACAATGAAAAGAGCTGAGTACACGTTTACTGCATGAAAATTAATGGGTTAATAAATGAGAGAATTGAAATGAATTCTGTTACTTTTGACATTTCCAAACTTTTTAGAAACTTGGCCACAGGATCTGAGACTCTGACTCATAGCTCCATGTCAATTCCGGACTGTTTCTCTGACCACTTTTATTTTGATACTTTCCAGATACCATAAATGCGGTCAGAGTGCTTGTTCTGATATCTGGAACAGACTAAGAGATCAAAAGACAGTAACAAAATATGATGCCTTGATTCTAGAAGGTTATTAAAAGTAAAAGTGTGATGCATGGTACAACATATTTACCTGAAAATTAGTGTTGCTCTTGTTTATTGCTTCAGGCAAAAAAAGTTTTGATGAGGCCAGAGCTATAAATGGGAAGACACAACTGAGGACTTTAATATTCATGTGTGGAAAATTTTGTTGTTATAATTCTGTGTATATCCATGTATATGTGTCTCTATGTGCTCATAGGTATATGTGAGTGCAGATATGTACCTGACATGGTACATATGTGAGGTCAGAGGACATTATTATTATTTAAAATTGTGTATATCAGCTAAGCTGACTTGAAAGCTCCCAATTCCAGGGACTCTCCTCTCTCTGCCTCCCGACTTGTCATAGGAATGTTGACATAGGCTATAATGTATGACTTTACATGAGTTCTAGGATCAGAACTCAGGTCTATCAGACTGGCACAGGAAGAGATTTACCCATTGAACCATCTCTGCAGCCCATGCCATGGCTCTGAAGTATTATCCTGTGGTTAGTAAAGATAAGAATAACTTGTGATTCGGAAAACTCTGTAGAGAAGTTGGGCATGCAAAGAATTAATTTGATATGAATGAATCCCAAAGAAAAGAAATTAGTTCAAAAGGCATGAAAACAGAAATAAAAACAGAAGAAAAAAAGAATACTGTCTAAATTTGGTACCTGAATAGCAAAGGTTCAGAAAGTTATGCTGCTGTTAAGAAATATACCAAGATTAATAATTAGGCTAAATGGGGAGATGGGAGGGACAGTAACTGAAGTGATGGAGAAAGGAAGAGGTGCTGAACTTACTGGTGATCACATTGGTGTGCCTGGTCTACAGTGGACTGAGAAATTGAACTTTCAGGGTAGAACTGATGATGCCATTATGAAAATCATTAAAATGTGGACAGGTAAACCCCACGAGGATGTGTAAGTTCAGAGAGTTTTGTAAAGGAAGTAGTTTTGAGAACAGAGGTAGAGAAAACTACGTATAAGTACTGTTCATAGAGAGAAAGGCATACAAATTTAATCAACACAGATCAGGTTCACTGTAGAAGATAACACAGTACCTACTCACATGCAGTCTTCTAGCTCCTGTTTTGTTTTGTAATCTGCTGCAAAATCGTTTTTAATTACTTAACTTTTTTTTCAGATTTTCAAAAAAATGCTATACTTATGGGCTGGAGAGATGGTTCAGTGCATAAGGTGCTGGCTGTGTAAGTATAAGGATCCGAGTTCTGATCCTGAGTATCCAAGCAAACGAGCCTGGCATGGGAATTAGAGACAGGTGGATCTTAAGGTCTCCTTGGTCAAAGGTTAGCCAAAATGATGAGAAACACTGTCTAAAAGAAAAATTTGGAGAGCAACAGAGAAAAGAATTTTCACATCACTCCCAGACTTCAAAATTACCCTGCATAGCTGAGTTCTCTTCCTCTCCCTTTCCCTCTCCCTCTCCTTCCCCCTCTCCCTATCCCTCTCCCACTCCCTCTCCATCTTCTACTTCCCCCACACACACATAGACACACACACACACACACACACACACACACACTCACAAACACACACTCTCACTCACACAATCACACATTGTTTAAAACTTACTGGAATTCAAATAAAGTTATAAGAAGTAATAAGTGATGACTCTATGTCCTTCCACCAATTTTAGTGGCAAAGTCTTGCAAATTATCTTGCAGTCTTGATATTGACATTGACAGTTACAAACAGGATGCTCCTTTTTTATTTTCTTAAAATAATATCTTTTTATTGGATTTTTACTTATTTACATTTCAAATGTTATCACCTTTCCTGTTTTCTGTCCATAAATCCCCTATCCCATCCTTCCTCTCCCTTCTTCTATGAGGGTGTTCCCCCACCCATCTACCCACCCCTTCCCACCTCCCCACCCTGACATTCCCCTATACTTGGGGCGGGGAGGTTGAACCTTGGAAGGACCAAGGGCTTCTCCTCCCATTGGTACCCAACAAGGCCATTCTCTGCTACATATGCAACTGGAGCCATGGGTCTGCCTATAAAATTGATATTATTGTTGTTGCTGATTTTCCTTCCACCCTCAGGATACATAACCTTAGGAAGGAAACAAAACCTTTTCCATTATTATAACTTTGTTAGCTGTTTTCCCACATTGTGATTGTGTGTGTATTTGTGTGTGTGTGTGTGTGTGTGTGTGTGTGTGTGTGTGTGTGTGTGTGTGTGTGCATAGGAAGCCCAGGGGACAGCCTTAGATATGTGTCCATTCATTGAGACAGAGTCTCCTTCTTTCTGCACAGGAGAGCTTTGGGGAATTCCTCATGTCTTAGGGTATCTATTCCTATGAAGAGACACCATGACCATGGCAAATTTATAAAGACAACATTTATTTGGGCCTGGCTTACACTTTCAGAAGACTATTCCATCATGGTAATGGCAGGAAGCATGGCAGCTGCAGGCAGTCACAGTGCTGGAGAGACAGCAGAGAATTCTACATCTTGATCTGCAGGCAGCAGGAAGATACTGTGAGCCCAGACTTTAGCTTCTGAGATTCATAGATATAAGGTGAATTTTAATGATCCTATTAGTTCTATGTTCTCCTTATATAAATTTTAGAATAATTTATATTATGTTTATAGAAAATGCTAAATGCTAAATTTAGAGAAGGGATTCACTGGTAAAGTGGACACACAGTGTGTAAGGGCCTGGGCTCAATCTCTGAAACACATGTACACACTCACTCACACACACACACACACACACACACACACACACACGAACACCACAGACAGAGACATACAGAGACAGAGAGACAGAGAGACAGAGACACAGCACAGAGTCACACATGGAGGACCATGTAGATACAGAGACACAGAGAAAAAGAGAGGTTTTCTAGGAATTTTAGTTTGTGGAGAACAGATACATTTACTGTGTTGATTTTTCCATCTCAGAAACACAGCATCTGTCTCTATTTTATATTTGATTTCTATTATTACAATTATACATACAGTTAAAGCATTTAAGTAATATGCAATTTTAATTAGAATTATGCCAAACCTCATGACTTTGGGGCTATGCTAAATGATGTTTTAATTCTCATTGTTCCTGGAAATTGATCTGATTTTAAGTGTTTGATGGCAATTCTACAGCTTTGCCGAACATTAAAAGTGTTTTGTTATGTTGCTTCAGGTATCTGTGCAAACAAGAAAACATTTTTTTCTCACTTAGATATATTTTCTCTCACTTTATTACCCATTGAATGAACTAAAACTCACACAATATTATGATGAACTAAAAAAAAAACTGGTGTTATGACTCAGCAGTTCAGAACATTTGCTGCTCTTGCAGAGGACCCAATCCAGTGCTCGGCACCCACATCATGGCCGACATCTGTAACTCTAGTTCCAGGAGATCTCATCCCCTCTCTTGATATCTGTGGTTTCCTGAAAGCACAAAGTGCAAATACATACAGAAGAGCAACAACACACATGTACGTACACATGAAATAAAAATGAGGAAGTCCTTTAAAAGAAGGAATAAACTCAGGCCTCTCTCCCTTCTCAGATTCTTCGGGGATTGCACTGGGTCAATCACCACTAACAATACCACCTTCACAGTCACTTCAAGAGTTGTGTCTGCCTCTCTGCTTTTCTAAGGGTTTCATTATGGATAGGAGTTGTGTGGCATTAATGTGTTTTCTTTATCAGTTGATTGGATCACATGCTGTTTCTTTCAAAGCTCATTAATATTATCATTTACTTAATGGGATTTAAAAAAGTATGTAGTCATCCACCCATTCTGAGGCCCTACACAATTTGACCCTGTTTAACTCATACTTATGTATTTCTGAGTTTTATCTACTGTTATAATATTTAATATTTTTACTTGTTTGTATATGTCGTGTTTGTCTGTGTGCATTCATGCACATATGTGTTTGTGTCCAGAGAGAACAGGAGAGGACATGGGATCTCTTGGAGGAGGAATTATAGGCACTTGTAAGCTGTCTGATGTGGGTGCTGAAAACTGGACTCCCATCCTCTGGAAGAGCAGGCAGTCAGTGTTCTTTCCTGATGGTGCATCTCTCCAACCCCTTTCCAATATACACCTTTAAGGATTGCGTATGTACATTTATGATTGAAATTGTTTCCTAGTCACATTTTCATCCTGGTACATTCTCGGTGTTAGCATCAAGTTTTTACTAGCTCCACAAGATAAATTAGAAAGGATTTTTTTCTGAAATGTTTTTAATGGGAATTTTAAAATTAACAGTGTGTGGTTGCAATGTAAAGTTTTCTGTTTATATACAAAGCATGTTCATAAAATGAGCTGAAGAGAAAAATACTTGACAAGACTGTAGCATAAAGAATTCTGAAGAAATCACTGAGCACATCTTAATGGAAAAAAAATCCACTATTAAAATATGAAGATTTTTAAGTAGAATAAAAAAAGGTAAATGGTCATTTCAGCTAACAACTGAAATCCTAAAATATTAAATTATAAGATCTTTCTAATAAAAGTATTTTCTTGAAATATTTTTTCAATGCTACTTCCTTTTTACTCACTTTATATCTAGATAGATCCCTCCTCTTACAGTTCCTTTAAGAGGCTGAAAGCCCCCTTGGGCATTCCCCCATCTTGCACATTTAAATAAAACATTTGGTACATTTTCCAAGTGATTCTATCTGAGCCTGAGCATTTTAGGGTGTGTATATGTGTAAGAGTATCCATTTGGTGTCCTCAACATGGATAGAGTTTTATAACAATCTAGCACATACCTATTTGTGTTTTTTCCCAGGAAGTAGTAAATTCTGTCTCTATTGTTAAGTACATTGTGGGAAGTTTCCTTATTGTTCTGTTACACCTAACTACATACTGTCCATACTGGCTACATTGAATTGGGATTACTTATTAGGTAAATTAATAGTATAAAAAGGGAAGGACCAATATATCTATATTTACATATACATACACATACAAGTACACACACACAAATACATATATGTACACATACATGTATAATATATAAAGTATACAATGGGTCAATGTTTCCTTTCCTCTGCCATATCTACAATAGCCTGCTTTAAAATTTTTGTATAAAAACTAGTATTGTGTTAAGCAACTAAGTTACATGTTGGACTCATTAAACAAGTAAAATACGTTACTGAAGATATGGTTCAGAAGTTAAGAACATTTTCTTTGCTGTTGCAAATAAGACCGGCTTGGTTCCTTGAACCCACATCAGGCAGCTTGGCTCTCTGGAAGTCAGCTTCAGGGTATTCAACTCCCTCTTCTGGTGTCCTATGTCACCAATACAAAAGTACACATACATAGTCACACAGCACATAATAAGATATTGAAAATGTTTAAGAAAAACAAACACGGTGTGTGTGTGTGTGTGTGTGTGTGTGTGTCTGTGTCTGTGTGTGTGTCTGTGTGTGTGTGTGTCTGTGTGTGTGTCTGTGTGTGTGTGTCAGTGTGTGTGTGTGTCTGTGTGTCTGTGTGTGTGTGTCTGTGTGTGTGTGTGTGTGTGTGTGTCTGTGTGTGTGTCTGTGTGTGTGTGTGTGTGTGTGTGTGTGTGTGTGTCTGTGTGTGTGTGTGTGTGTGTGTGTCTGTGTGTGTCTATCTGTGTGTGTGTGTCTGTGTGTGTGTGTCTGTGTGTGTGTGTGTCTGTGTGTGTGTGTGTCTGTGTGTGTGTCTGTGTGTGTGTGTCTGTGTGTGTGTCTATCTGTGTGTGTGTGTCTGTGTGTGTCTGTGTGTGTGTCTCTCTGTGTGTGTCTGTCTGTGTGTGTGTGTGTCTGTGTGTGTGTCTGTGTGTGTCTGTGTGTGTGTGTCTGTGTGTCTATCTGTGTGTGTCTGTCTGTGTGTGTGTGTGTGTGTGTGTGTGTGTGTGTGTGTGTGTGTGAGTTTGGGTTTGGATGTTTTATAGCACATCTGTGGCTGTCAGGGTTGTTGTCTTCCATCTTATTTTATGACAGGTTCTTTTGTTGTTCACTGCTATCTCTGCCAGATTAACTGCCCTATGAGCTTCTAAGGGTTCTCCTGTCTCTATCCCCCACTTGTTTAGGAAAATGAAGTTATAAGTGTGTCCTTTGGTGTCTTGCTTAAGCAGATTCTATGTGTTCACAGATTTGTGCAGCACGGCTTCATTCAGTGAGCCATCCATTCCTAACCTTCAAAGAACAAAATGTCTTAAACAAGATATTGGACTTGGAGAGTTATGAGTGGGTGAACACGGAAGGTGGGAGGACCTGAAACATCCATTTTCTGTTCTGTTTCCTGTTAGATTTTTATGTATGGAGTTTTATAAGAATTCAAATTTTAACTCCTGAATTTTCTACACATGGATCCTAACTTTAATCTTTGAGGCTATGTGTAAAATTTTATTCCAGGTTTTCAAAAGCAACTCTAGAAGAGTGACACAAGTTACAATGTGTTTTCTGTGTAGATAAAATCAATTCTATTTATGTTAAAAGGTTTGTAGTTTTCCAAATATTCTTTATAAAGAATCTTTTATTATGAGATAGATACTAAATCATGACAATAATGTAGAAGATATACTAAACTTAAAAGAACAACAAAACAAGCAAACCATGTCCATCCCCCCACCCCCCAGCAAACCCAATATATAATGAGATAGGGGAGAGCTGATTAGCATACTCAGTGGTAGTAGGCTGGATGGAATGTGTGGATTAAGTTATGAGATAGTTCATCTAGGCAGTGTGAGACTCTCTCCCAAGGGGAAGCCTATAGAGAAAAGCTATTTATTTCTACATTGACCAAAATTCTGAGTCAGTGAATTCTGAATGGTGGCTATATTTGTGGGTGAGGGCGGGGCTGGTAAAATAGAACTTGGGCAGAGAACTATCAATAAAGTCCCTTATTCCTCACCTTTCATCCTCACATGTTCCTATTCTGTTCCAGATAAAGGCTAAATGAATGTATAACGACATTCTCTGCAAAGCACTGGGAAATTATTACCTATCCTGGTAAATTGTTATGATCCCATCTAACCTAGACCTCAGCTTGTGATTTCCAAACTGCTTAACCTCCTGATCCAGTTCACTTGAATAATCTTCCCTATTAAAAAGAAGGCACCCAAAATGAACTGAAATTATCTGGGCTTGACTGCAGTGAATATAGCAGGGATATCATTTTCTTGATTATACATATTTTATTTCAATGGATTCATGCACAACATTAGCTTCTTAGATGATTACAGTTATAGTTAACCAATATTTAGTTTTGTATAAAATCTACTAAATCCTTTTCAATTGGTACCCATGTTGTACTTCATTCTCACTGACTATTTACATAGACATTTTGTTAGGAAATTCCACGAGGGGACATTTGAACATAAATGTATAATTTTGATGTCAAGGAGATGGCTCAGCTGGTAAGGTTCTTACCTGGCAATCATGAGACCCTGAGTTCCATTTCTAGCACCAAAAATGATTCATGCTTATAAGCCCAGTATAACAGAGAAGTGGAGCGAGGCCTATCCCTGGGACTTGTTGACTAGGAGTGTACGCTACTGAGAAAGTTACCAGTCAATTAATGAATATGTCTCTAATGGGAAGAAAATAAAGTAAGAACTGAAGAAGGAGGAGGAGAAGTGTGAAATGTTGTTGCAAAAAAATAAAAATTAAAAAATGCTGACACTTATCCCCCACTAGATCCGGCACTGCAGTGCTCCAAGATATCTGCTAAATATCTCAAGTTTCAGTCAGTAAAGCCTCTCACTGGCTTAGCTCCATCCCATATCACACTGCCGAAGGGCTCTCTCTGAGCCTGGCAGCAATCTCTCTACCTATCTAATTCCCAAGGCAGGTTTCCATGACAGAAACACGCAACCCAACTTTGTGGCAGCCCAGACCAGCCACCCTACAATTCCTTACACTTAAATCTACACATGAAAGACCAAACAGCACAATTATCTTTGATCCCATTGATAAGATATAATTACCCACCTAAACATACAAAGCCCAGTACACATCCATTACTTAAGAACATTCCTAACAACCTGTAAAGGTACAGCATGGATTCTTAACATCAGCCTCCATGTTATCCTGCGGCTACTCTCTCTCCCCCTCTCTGTTCCTGTCTCCTCCTCTTCCTTCAAACTTTTCTCCCGCCCATCCTTCTTTCTCGTCTAATGACAGGCCTCATTCTGTCTTGTACCTGCCTCACCTGTGACATCATCCCACAGTGAAATGCCGTCTCTTGGACACCATATAGCTAATGTGAACATCAACGTACAGCAGGTGTAGTTGCCTGCAGTCTACCTTCACAAGCCAGTCAACATCCCAACCTAGAAGAAGATTCATAAGTACAAACCCTTGACAAGGAAGTACTGATAAATAATGCTGATAGTACTGACAGATGAGGAAAAAAGGTCACTTTCTCGTGGAATCTTGGTGCTGGTAACTTCCACAGGCTCAGTGGATTTCTGTACACTCATGTACATATGGACAATACTATTTAAACTCAGGGTGTTACTAATGATATAAAAAACAAAGAGGGCCCAAAGTTAGGAAAGAGGTAGTAGGTCCAAGAGAAGAGTATGGGATATATTGGGAAAAGATAAGCTCAAAATACATAGTTCTCTTGCTTATGCATGCACAAAAATGTATGGCTACAGGACAGATATGCTTACTGCAAGAATTATATTTTATGCAAGGGCATACAACTCCAGCATATGCTGACAAAACAAGCTATAAAACTCTTGACACCATGGATTCTTATTTTAGCATGCCTTGTTTGCCACAAGCTCTACATCTGAGGGTCTTTGAATAAATGACATGATGATATATTGTTTGCCTGGTTATTGTATTTGCCATGCCCCTTGTGTAAGTCCTCTCAGTCAAGCAGATCAATAAGCACGGAATTCATTAACTACTATATAAGGAATATGAATTCTGTAGCTCTATATACAAATATCATATAAACTTCTGACCTAACTGTTCTCCTCTTTCTCAGTTAATAACTTAATCTCATGATTTCATCCAAGACTAAAATATACTTACTAAAAGTTGAAAAAACAAATCTAAGTGGGTTGCTATAAATTTATTCATGATACTCTTTTTTTTTTCCTACAGAGAAGAAGCAGAAGCAAAAATAACGATCTCACCTCACAAATACAATAAAACATCAATATCAAAACATGAGAGCATGTAGTATTTGGAAAGAAATTATGAAAATAATGTGCCTAATTTGCACTTCTGGTGAAAATGTGGTAGCTGTAATCAAACGTACCTACCTGCTGTAAGTGAATAGAAAACTAGTAAATGTTATAGAGACAATAAAAGCATGAAATTGGCAGCTGATAGTCCAGAATAATGCAAAGTGATAGGATGACATAATGCTAAGTTTTGGCTCCATGCTTGAAGGCTCTTCCTGACTCTATTTTGTTAGGAAAAGCATGAACTCTATTGGGGCATGTGGTGTTGTTGATAGGAAAGGGTAAAGATCTTAGTTGGAGAGGGAAGTAGCGTGAACTACTAGGAAGAACAATCTTGTCCTACCTAATTGAATAATGGACCAAATCACTACAGACTTACAAGGATGCTTAACACACACACACACACACACACACACACACACACACACACACACACACACACACACACAGAGAGAGAGAGAGAGAGAGAGAGAGAGAGAGAGAGAGAGAGAGAGGGGTGTGGAGGGAGGGAGGGGGGGGAGGAAGGGAGGAAGAGAAGGGGAGAGAGAGAGAGAGGGAGGGAGGGAGGGGGGGGAGGGTGTGGAGGGAGGGAGTGAGGGGAGGAAGGGAGGAAGAGAAGGGGAGGAGAGAGAGAGAGAGAGAGAGAGAGAGAGAGAGAGAGAGAGAGAGACTTTAACGAGTTTGTTCATGAAACCTCCTATCTTCACAGAGTGATACAGTGATATATATATCACTTTATGTGGGCCAGGGAGAAAGTGCATGTCCCAGTAAGCATGACAGCACCAATTCATTCCTCAGAGCCCATGTTTTGGAGGGAAAGGAGTGACTTCTTTGGTTTACCTTCTGTGATCCTCTCCACAGTTAAGCACTCCTCACTACCCCTGCTCACTTACACACATACACATATAAACAGCTGTGGTAGTGCACATCTTCTTTCCCAGCATTAGGAAGAGAGAGGCAAATAGTTCTCTGTGAGTAGGCAAAGACCCAGGGCTACACAGAGGATCTTTGTCCAAACAAAACAAAACAAAATAAAACAAAACAATTTTTAAAACAAAGCAAATAGAACTGAATCTATTTTATATAAAACTGCAGCTTGGAAAGTTCAAGGGCTGTTAACAATTTTCAGAAAAATCATTACAGAGAGAAAGCTGTTCTACATTTATTAATATATTTCAAGGGTATATATATTATCAAGGATTTTACACACACAGACACATCCACCCACTCCCCACCCCCCACAGAGAGAGAGAGAGAGAGAGAGAGAGAGAGAATTTATTATTACCAAAGGATACACATACTAAGAAGAAAAAAGACCCAAAGTTGTACACTCTTAAAGAGCTTCAAAATACATGAAAGAAAACTCATAAGAATTTGAAGGAAATAAATGGAAGGAAGAAAACTGAAAGAATGTTACAAATTCACAACTATAGACAATTCTACCAAAATTGTTCTTAGTCTTTATTCTTTTAAAAATATTTGGGATAGTCATCAAACTGTGTGACATCCATTTCATAAGAATTCAAATTTACAGAAATCATTGAAAGTATATTTCCTCCCCACAAGAAAATGTACCTAGAAGTTAACAGTGGCCAAAAGAAAATTTGAAAATGAAATAAATTAGCAAGAACCTATGAACCAGGAAGTAAAACAAAGAAAAATACTTTTCTAGCTATTCTAATGAAATTTTACTGATTTTAAAATTAAAATGCATCCAAATAGTTCAGAGTAGATAATTCATATTTTACAATAGTTCCATTTGCACAGAAGGTTCAAAATCACTGATCTAAACGTGTATCATAATAAAGTAGAAAACAGGCTCAGGTTTGCAGGCCAGAAAAAGCCTGCTGCACTGGGCAGCATGACAAACTCAGAGGCCATCTGGGCTGAGACTCAGTGCTTCCCCTCATTCAAGCCCAACACCTCTTCTGTCTATAAGCTACCAGGCCACAAGGAGAAGCTAGTGCTTCAGAGCAAGACCAGGGAGCACATCGTCACCAACAAAGATGGAACCTGAAACATGACTGTGATCAAAGAAGTCTCAGCGGTGGTTCAACATTTATGGTGCTTCAGAGAACAGAGGTCTTGAGCCAGACCAGTGACTCATGGCAATGAGTATTTCCATAAAAAAAAAAAAATACTGAGTGACATGCTACAGTTTCCAATCCTACTGTAACAAAAAATTTTTCAGTAATGGGGTAGAAAGTACAAAGGAATAGAGCAGTAATTATGCTATAAAATGTGAACTATGTCTATACCTGAGACTTACACTACCACTGGAAGCCATGCTGATACACGTGGCCTAGACAGCCATTTGATGCCATGTTGATGTTTGTGGCCCATGTTGCTGCGGGAGAGGGAGATGTGTGTGTGTGTGTGTGTGTGTGTGTGTGTGTGTGTGTGTGTGTGTGGGGATATGGGCTGGCATATCTGCGTCCATGGTCCTGCTATAGTGTCAGTGGTTCATGTGGACTCTTTTACCACTGAAGGCTATGGGGAATGTCTGGGCATGATTCGTCCCATGGTCTTGCTATAGCCAGGAGACTTATTCATGTTTATGACCTGTATTACCACCTAAGGCCATGTCAATGCCCACGGCTTGTGCTGCTATGTGAAGAAGTCGTGTTGATGTTTCTGGGATGAGCTGCCACAGGGTGTGTGTTGCTGTCTATGGCCTGTACTGCCACCAGAGATCATGCTGAGACCTGTGGCTTGTGCTGACACTGGAAGCCAGGTGGGAGTTAGTGGTCTAAGCTATGGCCAGATACCATGTGGAAGTACATTAACATGGCACTGCTAACTATACAGGTCGTATTGATGAGCGAGATGTAGAAGGCTTCTGTGACAACCCCTATTCTTATCCACACGCACACACACACAAAATGTAATGCCATTGACAGGAAGCCACAGAGTACATTTAAAAATAGTGATAAGTGTACTGACAAGTAACCCTCCACAGTAGACAGCTACTGGCTGGGGTTAGTGTGGGGAAGGACTTGCATTTCTTTAAAAGGCTAACCACTAGGAGTTTGACCATGATCCAGTGATTTTATTTTTTATATTCCATTGTAGGGGTGAGCCTCAAGGGTAGCAAGGCAGATCTGAGAGGAGTGGGAAGTAAGAGTGATCAGGGTGTATTCTGTGAAATTTCCAAATGGCCTAACAGTTTAGAACACTGAATGCTCTTTCAGAAGTTCAGTCTTCAATTTCCAGCAAACCCATTGTAGCTCAGAACTATCTGTAATGGGATCTGATGCCTTCTTCTGGTATATCTGAAGACAGTAACAGTGTATACATATACATAAAACAAATAAATCTAAAAAAATATGTTGAAAACATGACAGTATTAAATTCATTTAAAGGAGCATAAGGCTTAGAAATAAAGAATTAAACACATTCACAATTACCCTAGATGCACAGAACACATGAAACTCAAGAAGGATGACCAAAATTCAAATGCTTCACTCCTTCTTTAAAAGGGGAACAAGAATATCCTTGGGAGGGAATAGGGAGGCAAAATTTAGAGGCTGAAGGAATGCCCATTCAGAGCCTGCCCCACATGTGGCCCATACATATACAGCCACCAAACTAGATAAGATGGATGAAGCAAAGAAGTGCAGGCTGATAGGAACCGGATGTAGATCTCTCCTGAGAGACACAGCCAGAATATAGCAAATACATAGGCGAATGCCAGCAGCAAACCACTGAACTGAGAACGGGACCCTCATTGAAGGAATCAGAGAAAGGACTGAAAGAGCTTGAAGGGGCTTGAGGCCACATATGAACACCAATGCCAACCAACCAGAGCTTCCAGGGACTAAGCCACTACCCAAAGACTATACATGGACTGACCCTGGACTTCAACTGCATAGGTAGCAATGAATAGCCTAGTAAGAGCACCAGTGGAAGGGGAAGCCCTTGGTCTTGCCAAGACTGAATCCCCAGTGAATGAGATTGTTAGGTTGAGGGTGGTAATGGGGGGGGGAACACCCATGTAGAAGGGGAGAGGGAGAGGTTAGGGGGATGTTGCCCTGGAAACCAGAAAAGGTAATAACAATTGAAATGTCAATAAGAAATATCCAGTTTAATGAAGATGGAGAAAAAAAAGTGGCAAAGACTGAAACCTAGTTAAAAAAATGAAGAGAATGAATAAATAAAGAAACCAAATCTAGTGCTTTTCAGACATGTAAACAACTCACAGAACTTGAGCTGTACAAAGTGAAGAGACTCCCAAAGGCACAGTTTAATGCTAGTACAAAAAGAAACATCCTGGTGATCCTACAAACTAAATGGCATCATAAAAATTTTGTGATAATAAGTTGGACAAAGAGAAATACCTTGTATCTTAGTTGAAGTTTTACTACTATGAATAGACACCATGACAAACGCAAATCTTATAAAAGTATTTTAATAGCTGCGTCGTACTCCATTGTGTAGATGTACCACATTTTCTGTATTCATTCCTCAGTAGAAGAACACCTGAGTTCTTTCCAGCTTCTGGCTATTGTAAATAAGGCTGCTATGAACATAGTGGAGTATGTTTCTTTGTTCTGTGTTGAGGCATCTTTTGAGTATATACCCAGGAGAGGTATAGCTGTCCTCAGGTAGTGGAATGTCCAATCTTCTGACGAACCTCCCGACTGATTTCCAGAGAGGTTGTACCAGTTTGTAAACCCACCAACAATGGAGGAGTGTTCCTCTTTCTCCACATCCTGCTCCATAATCTGCTGTTATCTGAGTTTTTTATCTTAGCCATTCTGACTGGTGTGAGGTGGAATCTCAGGGTCGTTTTAATTTGCATTTCCCTGATGAATATGGATATTGAACATTTCTTTAGGTGCTTCCCAGCCATTCAACATTCCTCAGTTGCGAATTCTTTGTTTAGCTCTGTACCCCATTTTTAATAATGTTATTTGATACTCTGGATTCTAACTTCTTGAGTTCTTTGTCTATATTGAATATTAACCCTCTATCAGATGTAGGAGTGGTAAAGATCTTTTCCCAATCTGTTGGTTGTTGTTTTGTCCTAATTACAGTGTCCTTTGCCTTAGAGAAACTTTGCAATTTTATGAGGTCCCATTTGTCAATTCTTGATCTTAGAATATAAACCATTGGTATTTTGTTCAGAAAATGTTCTCCAGTGCCCATGTGTTCAAGGCTCTTCCCCACTTTCTCTTCTATTAGTTTGCATTTATCTGCTTTTATGTGGAGGTCCTTGATCCACTTAGACTGGAGCTTTGTACAGGGTAATAAGAATGGATCAATTTGCATTCTTCTACATGCTGACCTCCAGTAGAAGCAGCATCATTTGCTGAAAATGCTATCTTTTTTTCTACTGGATGGCTTTAGCTCCTTTGTCAAAGATCAAGTGACCATAGGTGTGTGGGTTCATTTACTGGTCTTCAATTCTATTTCATTAATCTACCTACCTATCTCTGTAACAATACCATACAGTTTTTATCACAATTGCTCTGTAGTACAGCTTGAGTTCAGGGATGGTAATTCGCCCTGTTATTGTTGAGAACAGTTTTCACTATTCTGGGATTTTGTTATTCCAAATGAATTTGCAAATTGTTCTTTCTAACTCTATGAAGAATTGAGTTTGAATTTTGATGGGAATTGCATTAGGCAAATGGATGGAACTAGAAAATATCATTCTGAATGAGGTAACCCAGTCACAATAAAACACTCATTGATAAGTGGATATTAGCCCAAAATCTCAGAATACCCAAGATAAAATTCACAGACAACAGGAAGTTCAAGAAGAAGGATGACCAAAATGTGCATATTGCAGTACTTCTTAGAAGGGGGAACAAAATACTCGCAGGAGGAAATACAGGGAAAAAGAATGAAGCACAGACTGAAGGAAAGGCCATCCAGAGACTTCCCCACTTGGGATCCATCCCATATGTAGCCACCAAACCCAGTCCTATTGCTGATGCCAACAAGTGCTTGGTGACAAGAGCCTGATATGGATATTTCCTGAGAGGCTCTGCCAGAGCCTTACTGATAAAGATGAGGATGCTTGCAGTTAATCATTGGACTGAGCATGGGGACTCCCAGGACTGAAGAAGCTAAAAGTGTTTGTCACTTCAACTGAAGAATAACAATGTCAAGCAACCAGTCTCCACCAGAGCTCCCAGGGACTAAGCCACCAACCAATGTGTACACCTGGAGGGACCCATGGCTCCGGCCCCATATGTAGCAAAGGATGGCATTGTCTGACACCAATAAAAAGAGAAGTCCTTGGTCCTGTAAAGGCTTGTTTCCCCAATGTAGGTAAATACCAGCATGTTGAAGTGGGAGTTGGTGGGTTGGTGGATAAGCATCCTCACTGAAGCAGGAGGAGGGGTTGTGGGAGAGGAGGAACTGGGAAAGGGGGAACATTTGAAATATAAATACATAAAATATCCAATAAAAATATTGCTGAAAGAAAGAAATAAAAGGAAAGGAAGAAAGGAAGAAAGAATGAAAGAAAGGAAGAAAGAAAGAAAGAAAGAGAAAGAAAGAAAGAAAGAAAGAAAGAGAGAAAGAAAGAGAGAGAGAGAAAGAAAATATTTAATTGGGCCTCCGTTACAGTTTCTGTCCTTCAGTCCAGTCTCATCAAGGTGGGAACATGGCACAATCTAGGCAGGCATGTGCTGGAAGAGCTGAGAGTTCCACTCCTTGTTCCAAAGGTAGCTTAAGAGAACACTGGCTTTCAGGTAATTGTCATATGTGTATTAAAGCCTACACCCACAGTGACACACCTACTCCAACAAGGCTACACTTCCTAATAGAGTCACTCCCTGAGCCAAGCATATATAAACCATCACACCTAAAAAAATTCAAAATGTGGGACCAGCGGAGGATCCCTGCCTTCAGCAGCTCTCTGCTCTCAGGCCCCCTGGAGGGGAGTTCTCGCCGCCTGGTCGGGCGGACACTCCTGAGGCAGCAGAGCGGAGGAGACCACCAACGCTGCCCACCTCTGCCCACATCCCTGGCCCAGGAGGAAACTGTATACGGCCTCTAGGTACCCGTAGAGGAGGGCCCAGGAGCAGCAGGTCCACTGCGTCTGAGACACCGCACCTGAAGGGACCGACTGGATAAACAGTTCTCTGCACCCAAATCCCGTGGGAGGGAGAGCTTAACCTTCAGAGAGGCGGACACGCCTGGGAAACCAGAAGAGACTGCACGCTGCACACAGTTCTGACCCCAGAGGAAAACAAAAGCTCTCTGGAACCCGGGTGCACGGAACCTCCCGGAAAGGGCAGCGCAGATCTTCCTGGTTGCTGAGGCCACGGAGAGCTCATAGGCAACACCCCGCGAGCAAACTTGAGCCTGGGGACCACAGGTAAGACAAACTTTTCTGCTACAAACGACTTGCCTGGTGAACTCAAGACACAGGCTCACAGGAACAGCTGAAGACCTGTAGAGAAGAAAAACTACGCGCCCGAAAGCAGAACACTCTGTCCCCATAACTGGCTGAAAGAAAACAGGAAAACAGGTCTACAGCACTCCTGAAACACAGGCTTATAAGACAGTCTAGCCACTGTCAGAAATAGCAGAACAAAGTAACACTAGAGATAATCTGATGGCGAGAGGCAAGCGCAGGAACCCAAGCAACAGAAACCAAGACTACATGGCATCATCGGAGCCCAATTCTCCCACCAAAGCAAACACGGAATATCCAAACACACCAGAAAAGCAAGATCTAGTTTCAAAATCTTATTTGATCATGATGTTGGAGGACTTCAAGAAAGACATGAAGAACTCCCTTAGAGAAACACAGGAAAACATAAATAAACAAGTAGAAGCCTACAGAGAGGAATCGCAAAAATTCCTAAAAGAATTCCAGGAAAATATAAATAAACAAGTAGAAGCCCATAGAGAGGAGTCACAAAAATCCCTAAAAGAATTCCAGGAAAACATAAATAAACAAGTAGAAGTCCATAGAGAGGAGTCACAAAAATCCTGAAAGAATTCCAGGAAAACACAATCAAACAGTTGAAGGAATTAAAAATGGAAATAGAAGCAATCAAGAAAGAACACATGGAAACAACCCTGGATATAGAAAACCAAAAGAAGAGACAAGGAGCTGTAGATACAAGCTTCACCAACAGAATACAAAGAGATGGAAGAGAGAATCTCAGGAGCAGAAGATTCCATAGAAATCATTGACTCAACTGTCAAAGATAATGTAAAGCGGAAAAAGCTACTGGTCCAAAACATACAGGAAATCCAGGACTCAATGAGAAGATCAAACCTAAGGATAATAGGTATAGAAGAGAGTGAAGACTCCCAGCTCAAAGGACCAGTAAATATCTTCAACAAAATCATAGAAGAAAACTTCCCTAACCTAAAAAAAAAGATACCCATATGCATAAAAGAAGCCTACAGAACTCAAATAGATTGGACCAGAAAAGAAACACCTCCATCACATAATAGTCAAAACACCAAACGCACAAAATAAAGAAAGAATATTAAAAGCAGTAAGGAAAAAGGTCAAGTAACATATAAAGGCAGACCTATCAGAATCACACCAGACTTTTAAGCCAGAAACTATGAAGGCCAGAAGATCCTGGACTGATGTCATACAGACCCTAAGAGAACACAAATGCCAGCCCAGGTTACTGTATCCTGCAAAACTCTCAATTAACATAGATGGAGAAACCAAGATATTCCATGACAAAACCAAATTTACACAATATCTTTCTACAAATCCAGCACTACAAAGGATAATAAATGGTAAAAAAAGCCCAACATAAGGAGGCAAGCTATACCCTAGAAGAAGCAAGAAACTAATCGCCTTGGCAACAAAACAAAGAGAAGAAAAGCACACAAACATAACCTCACATCCAAATATGAATACAACCGGAAGCAATAATCACTATTCCTTAATATCTCTCAACATCAATGGCCTCAACTCCCCAATAAAAAGACATAGATTAACAAACTGGATACGCAACGAGGACCCTGCATTCTGCTGCCTACAGGAAACACACCTCAGAGACAAAGACAGACACTACC
This sequence comes from Rattus rattus, assembly GCF_011064425.1. Classification (NCBI taxonomy): domain Eukaryota; kingdom Metazoa; phylum Chordata; class Mammalia; order Rodentia; family Muridae; genus Rattus; species Rattus rattus. The sequence goes on from NC_046159.1 coordinate 69,611,545, forward strand.
TCAGAATGAAAGGCTGGAAAACAACTTTCCAAGCAAATGGTCAGAAGAAGCAAGCTGGAGTAGCCATTCTAATATCAGATAAAATCAATTTTCAACTAAAAGTCATCAAAAAAGATAAGGAAGGACACTTCATATTCATTAAAGGAAAAATACACCAAGATGAACTCTCAATCCTAAATATCTATGCCCCAAATACAAGGGCACCTACATACGTAAAAGAAACCTTACTAAAGCTCAAAACACACATTACACCTCACACAATAATAGTAGGAGATTTCAACACCCCACTCTCATCAATGGACAGATCATGGAAACAGAAATTAAACAGAGACGTAGACAGACTAAGAGAAGTCATGAGCCAAATGGACTTAACAGATATTTATAGAACATTCTATCCTAAAGCAAAAAGGATATACCTTCTTCTCAGCTCCTCATGGTACTTTCTCCAAAATTGACCATATAATTGGTCAAAAATGGGCCTCAACAGGTACAGAAAGATAGAAATAATCCCATGTGTGCTATCAGACCACCACGGCCTAAAACTGGTCTTCAATAACAATAAGGGAAGAATGCCCACATATACGTGGAAATTGAACAATGCTCTACTCAATGATAACCTGGTCAAGGAAGAAATAAAGAAAGAAATTAAAAACTTTTTAGAATTTAAGGAAAATGAAGGTACAACATACCCAAACTTATGGGACACAATGAAAGCTGGGCTAAGAGGAAAACTCATAGCGCTGAGTGCCTGCAGAAAGAAACAGGAAAGAGCATATGTCAGCAGCTTGACAGCACACCTAAAAGCTCTAGAACAAAAAAGAAGCAAATACACCCAAGAGGAGCAGAAGGCAGGAAATAATCAAACTCAGAGTCCCAAAATCAACCAAGTAGAAACAAAAAGGACTATAGAAAGAATCAACAGAACCAAAAGTTGGTTCTTTGAGAAAATCAACAAGATAGATAAACCCTTAGCCAGACTAACGAGAGGACACAGAGAGTGTGTCCAAATTAACAAAATCAGAAATGAAAAGGAGACATAACTACAGATTCAGAGGAAATTCAAAAAATCATCAGATCTTACTATAAAAAGCCTATATTCAACAAAACTTGAAAATCTGCAGGAAATGGACAATTTCCTAGACAGATACCAGGTACCGAAGTTAAATCAGGAACAGATAAACCAGTTAAACAACCCCATAACTCCTAAGGAAATAGAAGAAGTCATTAAAGGTCTCCCAACCAAAAAGAGCCCAGGTCCAGACGGGTTTAGTGCAGAATTCTATCAGACCTTCATAGAAGACCTCGTACCAATATTATCCAAACTATTCCACAAAATTGAAACAGATGGAGCACTACCGAATTCCTTCTATGAAGCCACAATTACTCTTATACCTAAACCACACAAAGACCCAACAAAGAAAGAGAACTTCAGACCAATTTCCCTTATGAATATCGATGCAAAATACTCAATAAAATTCTGGCAAACCGAATCCAAGAGCACATCAAAACAATCATCCACCATGATCAAGTAGGCTTCATCCCAGGCATGCAGGGATGGTTTAATATCGGAAAACCATCAACGTGATCCATTATATAAACAAACTGAAAGAACAAAACCACATGATCATTTCATTAGATGCTGAGAAAGCATTTTTGACAAAATTCAACACCCCTTCATGATAAAAAGTCCTGGAAAGAATAGGAATTCAAAGGCCCATACCTAAACATAGTAAAAAATTTATATACAGCAAACCAGTTGCTAACATTAAACTAAAATGGAGAGAAACTTGAAGCAATCCCACTAAAATCAGGGACTGAACAAGGCTGCCCACTCTCCCTACTTATTCAATATAGTTCTTGAAGTTCTAGCCAGAGCAATCAGACAACAAAAGGAGGTCAAGGGATACAGATCGGAAAAAGAAGAAGTCAAAATATCACTATTTGCAGATGATATGATAGTATATTTAAGTGATCCCAAAAGTTCCACCAGAGAACTACTAAAGCTGATAAACAACTTCAGCAAAGTGGCTGGGTATAAAATTAACTCAAATAAATCAGTAGCCTTCCTCTACAAAAGAGAAACAAGCCGAGAAAGAAATTAGGAAACAACACCCTTCTTAATAGATCCAAATAATATAAAGTACCTCGGTGTGACTTTAACCAAGTAAGGGAAAGATCTGTACAATAAGAACTTCAAGACTCTGAAGAAAGAAATTGAAGAAGATCTCAGAAGATGGAAAGATCTCCCATGCTCATGGATTGGCAGGATTAATATAGTAAAAATGGCCATTCTGCCAAAAAGCGATCTACAGATTCAATGCAATCCCCATCAAAATACCAATCCAATTCTTCAAAAGAGTTAGACAGAACAATTTGCAAATTCATCTGGAATAACAAAAAACCCAGGATAGCTAAAACTATCCTCAACAATAAAAGACTTCAGGGGAATCACTATCCCAGAACTCAAGCAGTATTACAGAGCAATAGTGATAAAAACTGCATGGTATTGGTACAGAGACAGACAGATAGACCAATGGAACAGAATTGAAGACCCAGAAATGAACCCACACACCTATGGGCACTTGATTTTTGACAAAGGAGCCAAAACCATCCAATGGAAAAAAGATAGCATTTTCAGCAAATGGTGCTGGTTCACCTGGAGGTCAACATGTAGAAGAATGCAGATCGATCCATGCTTATCACCTGTACAAAGCTTAAGTCCAAGTGGATCAGGACCTCCACATCAAACCAGATACCTCAAACTAATAGAAAAAAAAACTAGGGAAGCATTTGGAACACATGGGCACTGGAAAAATTTCCTGAACAAAACACCCATGGCTTATGCTCTAAGATCAAGAATCGACAAATGGGATCTCATAAAACTGCAAAGCTTCTGTAAGGCAAAGGACACTGTGGTTAGGACAAAACGGCAACCAACAGATTGGGAAAAGATCTTTACCAATCCTACAACAGATAGAAGGCTTATATCCAAAATATACAAAGAACTCAAGAAGTTAGACTGCAGGGAGACAAATAACCCTATTAAAAATGGGGTTCAGAGCTAAACAAGAATTCACAGCTGAGAAATGCCGAATGGCTGAGAAACACCTAAAGAAATGTTCAACATCTTTAGTCATAAAGGGAAATGCAAATCAAAACAACCCTGAGATTTCACCTCCACCAGTGAGAATGGCTAAGATCAAAACTCAGGTGACAGCAAATGCTGGCGAGGATGTGGAGAAGGGAACACTCCTCCATTGTTGGTGGGATTGCAGACTGGTACAACCATTCTGGAAATCAGTCTGGAGGTTCCTCAGAAAATTGGACATTGAACTGCCTGAGGATCCAGCTATACCTCTCCTGGGCATATACCCAAAAGATGCCCCAACATATAAAAAGACACGTGCTCCACTATGTTCATCAGCCTTATTTATAATAGCCAGAAGCTGGAAAGAACCCAGATGCCCTTCAACAGAGGAATGGATACAGAAAATGTGGTACATCTACACAATGGAATATTACTCAGCTATCAAAAACAATGACTTTGTAAATTCGTGGGCAAATGGTTGGAACTGGAAAGTATCATCCTGAGTGAGCTAACCCAATCACAGAAAGACATACATGGTATGTACTCATTGATAAGTGGCTATTAGCCCAAATGCTTGAATTACCCTAGATGCCTAGAACAAATGAAACTCAATACGGATGATCAAAATGTGAATGCAGATCGCTCCTGAGAGACACAGCCAGAATACAGCAAATACAGAGGCGTATGCCAGCAGGAAACCACTGAACTGAGAACAGGACCCCTGTTGAAGGAATCAGAGAAAGAACTGGAAGAGCTTGAAGGAGCTCGAGACCCCATATGTACAGCAATGCCAACCAAACAGAGCTTCCAGGGACTAAGCCACTACCCAAAGACTATACATGGACTGACCCTGGACTCTGACCTCATAGGTAGCAATGAATATCCTAGTAAGAGCACCAGTGGAAGGGGAAGCCCTGGGTCCTGCTAAGACTGAACCCCCAGTGAACTAGACTGTTGGGGAGAGGGCGGCAATGGGGGGAGGGTTGGGAGGGGAACACCCATAAGGAAGGGGAGGGGGGAGGGGGATGTTTGCCCGGAAACCGGGAAAGGGAATAACACTCGAAATGTATATAAGAAATACTCAAGTTAATAATAATAATGTAAAAAGAAATACTCAAGTTAATAAAAAAATAATAATCGAAATGTAAAAAAAATAATAATAAAAAAATAAAATAGTTAAAAAAAATTCAAAATGTATTAAAGTTCATTAACATATTTGAAATCAGGAGTTCTGCTACATGAGGTAAGCGGGTTGAATTTGGATAGTTATGGGAGAAATGTGATCGACTCTATTGAAATATAATAAACTAAATTACTCTTTTAAAAAAGAAATAAGATTCTTTTGTGTCAGCTTTACTAGTTCTGTACAGTAGAGTCCTCTGCCTCCCTGCAGAGCTGGAGAGTACGTCTTAAAGATTTATTTATTTGTAGATGTATCTGTCTAAGTATTTATACACGCTCATGTATAAACGGCTGCAGTAACTAGAAAAGGGCATTCGCTCTCCAAGGCTGTACTAAGCACAAGTTGCCCAACGTGGGTGCTACAAATTCAACTATAGTCCTCTGCAAGAGGATTAAGTATTCATGACAGTTATTGAAGGGACTCGAACTAGGCTGAGCATGACAGACATGACTCTAGCAGGCCTTGTCCTTCTCCCCCATTCCCTCCAATAAAACACATCAGATTATGTTCCTAAACTTAGTCCCCAAAGTCTTATTTGGCCATTTCCTCCTCCTGAGGCTGATTTAAAAGTTTCAGCAATTAAACTATTGAAGTCCAGCAATCAACAGCCTCCTTTGGCTCACCTCACATGCCCAATTAAAATTAAATACCCATTGTAACACAGGGTTCCCCCTTTTATTTATAAACTGGCATTCCCCTATGTGTCATAGAAGTCCCCTCAATATACAGAGACAATTCTTTGTCCCTCCCTCCCCTATGAAAAACACCCCTTTCCCTAGCTCCCTTGTTCTCTTTCCCTATTCCCTTGTCCTTTATCTCCTGGCTTTGTCTCCTTTCTCTTGCATTCTGTCCTTCTGGGGCAAATAAATTTCCTTTATGCTGAGAACTTGGCCTTGGGTTTCCTGAGACAATGTAGTTCCATTATAATTATGCCATCTTTTCATCTCCTTAAAAAAATCACTTTTTATTTTTACATCAGTTGTATATTGATACCATAATAGATGAAACAAACACATCCAATCAAAACAACCCATGAAAACCTTTCTCCTTATTGACATTGGCAGCTAAATCTTTAGGAAAATCAAACCCAGCTGTATGAAAATTTGATGTAATTCATTGTTAAAATAGGATTGCCTTTTTTATTTGTTTTAATAGGCATCTCACAGAATCATCAGTGCATGACAATTTTTTTCTGTAAATTATAGCATCAATTATTCCTTGATGCTATAATCAAACAGTACTGAATGCTAATACTACCAGCATAGCTAACAGCAAAACCCTAAATTTTTCTTTGAAATGAGGGGTACAAATATTTCACTCTTACTGTACTCTTTCAACATGCTATACACTTTAGTTTGGGTCAAAGGGCAAGATCAAAACTATGAATATGAAATGAAAAGACGAAGTCATATTTTTAAGTATAGCATGACTTATTGAAAGAAAAATAAACATAAAATCTTAAATATATTGATATAGGCATAAATACTATTTTGACTAACCTGAGTTATTAATTTTACCCAGACTTTAATTGTTAGAATTCCTGTCCAGAGAAATGACATTCAGAGTAAGGGGTAGAAGGTGACATAGCAGCTCTTTAGCCATCGGCTTTGCATATTGAATATGCTGAGGTTATTTCACTATATTTGCTTCTGACTGGGAAAGTTGCATAGATGTAACATAGATTTTTCTCTTAGTATTAGTTAGGTTCTAGAGGAAAAAGAAGACAGTGAAAGTCAAGTCTTCCTAGATCCATCGGCCATCCTAATTTGAAAAGTGAGCATAGAGCAGACACTGGCTACAGTGGATATTAAAATCTATTTATTGTCCATAGGTAGGTTTCCAGATGTTCTAGTTTAAGACAGACACTATGTTTTCCTCCTGTCCGCAGTAGAAATTTCTGTGGTAGGCACATGTGTACACATTTAGTGTTATATGGTATCACCTGCAACAGGATTATTAAGGATTATGTAGTCCTCTTCCCAGGTGGCAAATTCCACCCAACTTTAGAAAGTTAGGGCAGGAATGGAACCCAAGATGAATTAAAGGCTAGGAAGACAGTTCAGCAGCTAACAGTACTTACTGTTTTCTCTTTCAGAAGGCTGGAGTTTGGTACCCAGATCCCTGTCTGGCAACTCACTAATGCCTACAACACCAATTCCAAGGAATCAGATTTCCTCCTCTGGACTCCAAGGGCACATTTACTAACACATATATGTATTCCCCAATATACCCTTCACATAATTTAAAACTAAAAATAATTCTTAAAGAAAAGAGTCAACTAAACAAGAAAAGTAGCAGCTGAGAAAAGTCCAACTGATTCCCTTATCAGGGCCACTGAACTCTGAACCTTGTGCACTGGCAATTTACTTTAGACTGTTCCTGGCTCTGACCTTGAAGAAATCAGGCAATGTCTAGACAGAACTGTCACTATGATTATTTTGTCTGAATAGATGGTTAGGTCAAGTAATTAACTGATTAATTAGACATTCAATCAATCTTTAAGTGATGTAATTAATCATCTTGATACTTAAAATGTGAGGATAGATGCCTCTAAGCTAAAACAAGTTCAAAAAGAAAAAAAAAAGCAGCTCTCTCCTTTCTCTTGTTACCTGCCTGTTTTCTTTTTTTCCTCTGTTCCCCCTGCCTCCCTCCTTACTCCTCGCCCTCCTTCCTTTTTCCCTTTTTTTAAAAATTACTTTCTATGAGCTGCAATCCAAGCTGTGAATTAGACTTACACACTGCCTTTGATGTTTGTAAAGTAACTCACATTTTCAATCATACATTTTAAATGCAGGCTCTCTATATTTCAAAAGAATTATGACAGTGGTTTTTTTGTCTATTTGTTATTGTTTGAGACAGCATCTCACTCTGTATCTCTGGCTGTCCTAGAACTCACTATGTATACAAGACTGGTCTCAAACTTAGAGAGAGGCACCTGCCTCTGCCTTCCCATTGCCGGGTTTATGGTTGTGTGCAACTGTGTCCAGCTATTACAGTTTTTGTTAAATAGCAGAGGTACTTTTTATAGTCTTTAGATTTCACATTCTCAGTAATGTAAACATTTTGACCTTTCTTTTAGAAAATTATGTAGAACATCTTGTAGTTTTCTGTCTTGCTTCTCATCACCCCCGTTGTCTAAGAGGTATGTGCTTAAAGTACAACTTGTGATACACACATGGTTCTACCTGTTACAAGACTAAATCACAGAAGAATATGAGTTACATTAATGAGCTTATCTGCTTTGTTTTGGCAGAGGCTTCCATTTTACTATTAAACATAATTCTCTACCCTGGGTTCTGGTGGACTCTCAGCAAGACAAAGAGAGATCCCCCAGCTTGCACAGCCAAGAGATGATGTTAAAACCACATCCTCCATCCTCATTCATGTTTTAAAATTAACTCTCCTCCTCCTCTTCCTCCTCCTCATCTTCCTTCTCTTCCTCTTCCTTTTTCTGAGTTTTGTCTGAGTCAGGATTTATAATCTTCCTCCTACAGGCTCATGACTACTAGAATTAAGGCTGTTCCTCCACATCCAGCCTGTAGAGTATCCCATTGATTAAGTGAATAAAGTTTCTGTGACAATGCTGTTTCTTTAGCAAATCATATTTTTCTAAACCTGAAACCACTGATTCTTTCATATCCATTTAGGAGACTTCTGAATGCCCTGCAGCTGAAAAGACAATGCCTATCTACAGCCTTTCCTGAACCCAGGGCTGGGAGGATGACTTAAGGTGACTTAAGGAGGTGTGGGAATGAGTAGGTAATCATTCTAGCTGCCCTTGCCTCATATAAAGCACTGACATTTCTTACACTTGTTCGAGAAAGACCCATCTGGGGTGAGTCCTAACTATCCTTGGAGGAATTCTGCTCATTAATTCTTTCTTCATTGATTTTCCTTCTTCCTTCCCCACTCCTTTACTCTTAATTTGGTGAACACAATCCAAATAAACTACCTTGCACCTGATTCAAGCTCTCACTCTAGTTTTGAAGAAATCCTGCCTGTGTATCTCTTTTGTAGTCAATACGTGCAATGTTTTCTTTGTCTGACTGCTTCACCACACCCACAAACAGTGAAGAGGAGAGGACTCTGATTTCAGCAGTGGTTCCCCTTCATATGTACAAGACAGTTCTCAGGTTGTATCACTGAATTTTAGCAACACTTCCAGGAAGCAACGTATTAAACCTATTTACGCGTAATGACATTGAGATTTGGATGAGAGGACTCTGACATAGACTATAAAATCATGTCAGAGCACACTAGACACTGTGCAACAGAATGGGTGGCCTAGAAAGGTAAAGATCCCAAAGAGTGCTTTCCTTTCATTAATATAACCATGCCTCTGACATCATATAAGAAAAGGAAATATTTCCCACTCTAGTAGAATACTGACTCTACAATATTCCTTGTCCTCAATATTAAAGAATAGGAAGGAGACCAAGGACTTCCTTATGAGAAACTGTCTATGTAGACCTAGAATTGACAAGCACTACCTAGTGAGAGACCTGACAATGTGGGTAGGATAAATAGAAATCAAAAAAAATATCCAACATCAGCATGAGGCTTCCACAGATATGTGTATGTCTATAAACATGTGAACACACATACATCACATGTATATATGCAAATGCAGTGGAGATGGTTTTAATAAAGAGATAATACATTATGTTTCAATAACCAGAAGTGGACCTTTTCTCAACTGTAAACATTTATTTCACAAGGTTGCCCTTGTTTTTAAGATATTTCATCAATTTTTATCGATCACATCAGAACTTACTTAATTTCTTGGCCTTTTTAGTTATTCTAAATATATTCTCTGGCATAGGCTAGTAATTAATTGAATATTTTCTTTGGACTCAGTTATATTTTCCTAGAGTCAGACAATCAAACCTCAGTCTTTTCTTTCTGCCTAAGTAGATCCTATTTCCATTCACTCAGATTCTATCCACTTCACAGTCAAACTGATATCTGCATGGAAGACTCAATCCTACATCACTAGCAATATTCGCATCTATTGAGCTTCATGTTTGACAGTACACCCATGGAGTTATAATGGAAGAGAAAATTTCCCGTCACCCAGCGATGTCACAGTTGTCATGGTGTTTTATTGCAACACATAACTCAGATTTGCGGTGGTAAACAAGTCTAATATGCTACCAGTCATGTAAAATTAGAGCACATTTAATTGTGCATTGAACATAATATTAGGTAATTGTAATAAATGACTCACTGGCTATAGTATATTTTATGATTATAGAATGTTCTCCTTAGAATAAAGAAAAATGTCCTGTAAAACAGATTGTTCTGCTGTGATCACAGCAGCCACATGGCGTGTCGTCTTTACATGTCTCTTGATTACATAAAGGGGGTGTATTAATGGCTAGGCAAGAGCATGGCATCTAGGTTTGTAAAAGTATACTTGATGTTGTTTGCAGAATAACAAAATCACCTAATGTCACACTTCTGAGACTGCATCCCTATTGCTAAGACACATAAAACTCTACATCCATCTTCTCTCTTCCCTTGTGCTATAAACTGAATTTTGGCAGGCCTTCCCCACCATGTACATATACTGAAGCCCAAATTTTAACGTAATAGTTGTGGTGATATTACAAGGTAAGGATTTAGGGTGGTAAATACAGTTAAAGGTCTTCTTTACAGTGGGATTAGTACCTTGAGAAGAATAGACATAGCCACTGGTTTTCACAGTCTGATTTTTTCCATGGAGAGAATAGGAAAACATGGCCACATGCAAAACAGTTGTTTGTAACTCCATAGGGAGGACAACAATATCAACTTACCAGACCCCCACCCAGAGCTCTGAGGGACTAAATCACCAACCAAAGAGTACACATGGAGGGACCCATGGTTCCAGCTGCATGTGTAGCAGCAGATAGCACTGCCTGGCATCAATAAGAGGAGAAGCCCTTGGTCCTGTGAAGAATCATTTCCCCAGTGTAGGGAAATGCCAGGGTGTTGGGGGGGTAGTGGGTGGGTGGGAGGGGGAACATCCTCATAGAAGAAGAAGGAGGGCAGGTGGGAGGGGGGAGAATGGGGAAAGAAAATAACATTTGAAATATAAATACATAAAATATCTTTAAAAAGAAATGAAAATTTTGAATAAACTGTTTATTGGCAAAACAACAACAGCAAACAAACAAACAAACCCGAAAACAGGCTGTCACCAGACACTTGATCATTCTTTACCCTGATCTTGATCTTGGAAATTCAAGTATTCTTATGTAAGCTGCCAGACTATATAGTATTTTGCCACAGTTACCCACATAACATAAATCTTGAACTTCACTTAATTTTAAGGAAGGAAGCAGCCCATAGTGCTCTCATGGTTCTCAGGCTTCCTGAATCCTTTGGTATATGGTGCATGTGAAACACAACAAAATGGTGCAAACATCGTTCTTTATAAGCAGAGGAAGACTTACAGGCTGAGGGTCTGATTATTTACAGGTTGAAAAGACCCACATTTAGTACTAGAAACATGGAGAATTAGATTTACATAGAAGCACTATTTCTGCCAATGAGAACTTTTTATTTTTTTTAATGGAGGGCAAGGGGCATTGTGTAATAACCACTCCATTAAGACAGAGAAATATACGTTTTTATCCTTACACCAGTATGACAAAGTAGGACTCTATGTCCTCCTGTGGGAGATCAGAATCCATCTCTGTGCATTTATAAGTGAAGACAAATACTTTTAAAATTCCCCAAATTCAAGGATATTGTGCATTTGTCTTTCATAGGAGGGATATGTGAGAATTGACTTCCAAAGTACTGGACACTCATTTTTTGACTACATTGTAAGATAGCCTCATATTTCATATTTTATTCAGCTTTCTATTTTTCACTAGAAGAAAGATTGGGTTAGCATTTTAGCTTAGCAGTAGGGTGCTTGCCAAGCATGCACAAGGTCCTGGGTTCAATCTCTAACAACAACACATACAAAAAAATGCTCAAAATGGTCTTATAAGCACCTGCTGCTGGCAAAGGAGTGAGCAAGCACTCTCTGGTTGGCACACAAATAGGGAAGTTTCCTTGGAGCTGTTTCAGCCACGTGAAGCATCCCTCTGCTCTGCAGCCTCTCCAGGGAGCTGCTGTAGAGAGCCTTCTTGAAATAGCTTGGAAGATGCTCTGAGTTTGGGTCAGCTCCTCAGGGAGCACAGGCAGAGAAACTTCCCCGAGCTCAATGAGTTATCAGACTGGAGATAAGAGGCACAGGGAAGAAAGGCAAGACCAGAAGTGGGGTGGACTAACATGGAACTAAACTTGCCCCTTTGCCAAGGTTGCCAGAGAAGCACTGTTTTTTTCTTTCAGGGGTCTTTGCTTTAAGTGTTGCTGCTAGTGTCTCCTACATTTTCAACAAAACCACTGACAACTGTGCTTTTTACAAGTTCAGAATTATTTCCAGAGGGCCAGCTACATAGAATGTAAGGAAAGAGGCTAAAGAGATGCATGCAAGAAGTGTCAGATTAAGAAGAAGCCAAAAACCAATACGACCAGGACTCTACTATGTGAGGTTAAAAATGGAAAGACAATGGTTCAACCAATCGGCAAACTAGACTTTCAGTCACTGTGTTCCAGACACTCTGTCAGGGAGTGCTGCTGATGACGTCACTAAGGTCTTACTCTGACCCCCTCTCCGTTCTGTAGACCATGCACCTATCTGAAATGAGTTCTGATGAGAGATGTCCAGGAGATTATAAAAGACAGGCAGAGTATATTCTAGATACTCAGGAGGATGGTTGAGAGTAAAAGTAGGCAAAGGCCAAAGGGATCATTGCATAGAAAAGCAATGAAGAGTGGCCACAGCGATCAGCCATTAGGTAGACATTGTACTGGTGCTCAGGTTGTGAAACACAGAAAGTCCTGGGCAATCCTCAGTGTCAGGGTAAGACAGTGTAGGACACCAGTTCATTCTCCAGACTGCTCATTGTCACTAATCTCTTCTGATTTTGATTTGTTCCTTTTTCTAGTTGAACAAGAGGTAGAAGTCACATAACATAGACTTCAGATGTTTGATGCAGTTAGACTTCAAAGTCCAGTAACTAGTTGAGCTCCACTGACTTGGAGCTTGGATGGAGTCAGATACTAAGGTGCAATCCAGCTCCTTACCCGTGTGCTAAGTCTTTGCCTTGCTGTCCACCACACAACATCACCTGCCACCTGATCTTTGGCCTTGCAAGTAACTATCACAGAAGAGAGATTCCAGTCTCCACCTCCAGCTCCCACTACCCTTATACACACACACACACACACACACACACACACACACACAGTTGATGTCACTTTGAAAAGATTTTTAGTTCCAATCGACTAGAATGTGAGTATTCTTTAAATTGCTATTGAATAAAAATAAATAGGACAACAAAGAAGATAGGAAGCAATGAGGAAAAGAATTCTATTTTTGTGTAGAGACATAAATTTAGACCTTCTGCCATTGAACTGAAACTCTGAAAACTGAGAATATTTGTGTGTGTGTGTGTGTGTGTGTGTGTGTGTGTGTGTGTGTGTGTATGTACATACATACTGGGAAAACTTCTAGAGAATATTGCATTTTCATTCTGATGTAGGTTTAGTATTTCTTTTCCTGTAGAAAAATGGCAGGGCAATAAAAGAGGACCTTGCTTTATGACACCAGAATATTTTAGAGCAGACAGAGGACAAAGCCTTAATTGATTTTATGCAAGCGTAAGAGCATTAGCAAAGCAGAGGAAAGACGTAGAAAGAAAGCACTACACCACAGCCATCTTAGTCACACTCAGCAAATCAAAAAGGAAGGAAAACTCACATTTTCTGTGTTAGAAGAATCATCAAAGCCTTCTATGCCCTGTTTGTCATATAACCTTCTTCAAGCTAGACACTTAAATAAAAATACAAGAGGGTAAGAGAGATGGCTCAGCTAGTAAAGCTGGCTGTTGCCTTCAGACCTGTCCACAGGTTCCACACAGTAGAAGGAGAGAAGGAACTGCTACAAGATGTCCCCTATCCTCCACATGCAATGTACACTGTGGCACATATGTATACACTTGCGCTTGTGAACACATACACACACACACACACACACACACACACACATACACAAAATTACATGAAAATTTTATATTTGTTTCTTTTTAATTGAATAAAGTATGTTTATTTCCACTCTTAGATGAGAAGGTCTACATAAACCTTGTAACATTTTAGAATAGAAACATTAGTACAACATAAGTCAAAACAACAAGCAAATAAACTACTCACAAAAACAATTTTCAGTCAAAGTCTGACAGCTTCTGCTGAGTTGGGCCGTAGATTATTTTCCCCAGCTCTGCCCCAATTCATGTCTAGTTTCCCTTACTGATGTTATTTTTGTTTAAAAGTACAGAATATATAGTCATTAGCATAGCTTACCTAGATACTTACTAGTAAAGCAGTAAAAACAAAGAAACAATGAAGTTAAAAATTAAATTTTGGTGAATTTGAAAATGTTAAATTAATGAAATATGCCAAGAAAAAGAAATCATGGAAATAAATTTAATACACTACTGTCAATAAAGCAGAAGAGAAAAACTTACTGAGTAAATAATAAAAGGTTATAAAACAGTCTTTCTGAGGAGTAAGAAAATGATTCAAGCAAACACAGTAGATGACTTTTTCTTTTAAATTCTTCCAGTGATGATGTACATTTGAGTCACATGATTAATTGTAAGACTCACTCAAACCTGATTTTAAAATGTCTTTTTTTAATATTTATTTATTTATTATTCCTTGATCCTTTTCCACAGTAAAGACTTCATCGACCTCCATGTCTGCCCCAGACCTCTCCCCATCCCATACCTCCTCCCCACCTCCTTCCCCCATCTCCAAGAGAATGTCCCCACCTCCCTTACTCCTATCCCAACAGCTCTCCTTACTTCCTGGGGCCTCTTGTCTCTCTAGAGTTAGGTACATTTCTCACTGAGGCAGTCCTTTGTTGTATATGCGTCGGCCTCTTCAATATCAGCTTGTGTATACTGCCTGGTTGGCGGCTCAGTGTCGGAGTGATCTCTAGGTCTAGGTCATTTGTCACTGCTGGTCTTCCCATGGGGCCAGCTTCTTCTAGCTTTTCCCCAATTCAACCACAGGGTCTCCTAGCTTCTGTCCATTGGTATTTGCACCTGACTCTTTCAACTACTTGTTGGACCTCTCAGAGGGCAGTCATGCTAGGCTCCTGTCTGCAAGCACACCATAGCATCAGCAACAGTGTTAGGCCTTGGGGCCTCTCCTTCTGCTGGATCCCCATTTGGGTCAGTCATTGGACCTCCTTTCTCTCATGCTCTTCTCCATTTTTGTCCTTGCAATTCCTTCAGACAGACACAATTCTGGGTTAGATATTTTGACTGTGGGGTGGCAACCCCATTCCTCCACTTGATGTCTTGTCTCTCCACTGGATGTAGACTCTACAAGTTCCCCCTCCCCACTGTAGAGCACTTCATCCAAGGTCCCTCCCTTTGAATCCTGAGAGTCTTTAATCTTCCAGGTCTCTGGTATATTCTAGAGCCACCCCCCCACCCTCCTAGGTTTGCCTGTTTCCATTCTTTCTGCTGGCCCTCTGGGCTTCAGTCCTGTCCCCTCCAACACCTGATCATGTTCCCCCTTCCCCTCTATATCCCCTCTTCCACCCAGGTAACTCCCTCACTCTGCCTTCCTGTTGCCCTCCCTCTTCAGTCCTATCTTCCCCAATACCAGATCTCGTTTTCCTTCCCTGTGCCCTCTCCCACCCAGGTCCCTCCCTTCCTCCTCCTTCCTCCAACTTCTTTCTTCTCCCTCTCAAGTAAGATTGAAGCATTCTTCCTTGGGCTCTTCAGCTTGTTAACTTTCTTGAGTCCTGAGGGTTGTGTCCTGGGTATTAAGTATTTTTGGGCTAATCTTTATTTAATAGTGAGTACATACCATGCCTGTTCTTTTGATTCTGAGTTACCTCACTCAGAATATTTTCTAGTTCCTTCCATTTTCATGCAAAACTCATGATCTCCTCCTCTTTTTTTTTTAATTTATTTCTTCCATCTTTATTAACTTGGGTATTTCTTATTTACATTTCAATTGTTATTGCCTTTCTGGGCATCCACCTTACCCCTCCCCCTCCCCTTCCATATGGGTGTTTCCCTCCCCATCCTCTCCCCATTACTGCCCTCCCCCAACAGTCACATTCACTGGGGGTTCAGCCTTGGCAGGACCAAGGGCTTCCCCTTCCACTGGTGCTCTTACTAGGCTATTCATTGCTACCTATGCAGTTGGAACCCAGGGTCAGTCCATGTATAGTCTTTGGGTAGTGGCTTAGTCCCTGGAAGCTCTGGTTGGTTGGCATTGCTGTAGTTGAGTAGTATCCCATTGTGTAGAGGAACTGCATTTTCTTTATCCATTCTTCCAGTGTGGGACATCTAAGTTGTTTCCAGCTTCTGGCTATCACCAATAAGGCCCCGTGACGTGGTAGGGCATCTTTTGGGTATATGCCCACAAGTAATTTAGCTGGGTCTTCAGGTAGATCTATTTCCAATTATCTGAGGAATCTCCAGTTTGATTTCCAGTCTCAAGGCCTGCAGGAGGTCTGTTGCATGCAGGACAAATGGTAAGGGACCTTCCCTAATAATCATACCTGCTGGGAATCCCTAGGATCTCAGGGATCTCTGGGCCCATCACCCCCAAACTTCAGCCTCCTGAATTCCACTCCTCTTCTGGCCTGCACTTTCTGTCCAGGTAGATCACCAGCTTGTCTGCTCTTCTGAAGAAACAACAGTTTCAAGGCCTCCAGAAGGTCAGCTGTACACAGGGCAACTAGGCAACAGACCCCACAGTCTGAAGGCTTCCGAGGAGAACAACTATATGCAGGGCAGCAGCTTGACTTCTCTGAAGACCCAAAAGTCTGAAGGCCTTCCAGGAGATCTGCTGCAGCCAGGACGACAAATTAGCAGCTTGTCAAATCCTCTGAAGAACAACAATTTGAAGGTCTGCTACAGTCAGGGCCACAGGCCTACCAGGAGACCTGTTTTAACACAGTGGCACAGAAGGCAGGCACCGGACATAGACCCCCAGACCAGCTAACACCAGGGATAACCAGATGGCAAGAGGCAAGTTCAAGACCATAAGCAAAAGAAGTCATCATGAGAACCCGGTTCTCCCACCACAGGAAGTCCTGAATACACCAAGACACCTCAAAATCAGGAAGCTGACCTAAAGTCCCATTTCATGAAGGTAACAGAGTCCTTTAAGGAGGATATAAATAACTCACTAAAAGGAATACAGGAAAATACTGGTAGACAGGTAGAAGCCCTTAAAGAGGAAACAAATAAATCCCTTAAAGAAAAACAGGAAAACACAATCAAACAGGTGAAAGAACTGAACAAAGTGGTCCAAGACCTAAAAGTGAAAGGAAATACAATTAAAAATTCACAAATGTAGGCAGCCCTTGAAATGGAAAACCTAGGAAAAGGCAAGGAATTGCAAATGTAAGAATCAGCAACAGAATACCAGAGATAGAGGAGAAAATCTCAGTTGTAGAAATACCTTAGAAGAAAATGTCAAAGAAAATTCAAAACATAAAAAATCCTAACTCAAAACATCCAGAAAATCCAGGACACAATGAAAAGACCAAATCTAAGAATAAATTTGTTTTTTTAAAAAGAGAGAAAATTGAAAAGCTTATCTGGTATTTTATGTTAGAAGTGATATGCATAGCTTTCCATCTTATTATTACTTATCTATTACATAGACAATTCTATAAACAATTTTAAATGAGAAAAAAATGCTTTAGATTGAAGACTGGGTTAAGACTTTCACCCCAATACTGCATTCAGCATTTCCCAACTAGCACAAAACCAAAATCTCCCCAGTCTTCTTTCTCAGGGAATTTATTTATTTCCATTACTTGTTTAATTCATCAAAGTGCCTGTGTGTGTGTGTGTGTGTGTGTGTGTGTGTGTGTGTGTGTGTGAGAGAGAGAGAGAGAGAGAGAGGTGTGTGTGTGAGAGAGGTGTGTGTGTGTGTGTGTGTGTGTGTGTGTGTGTGTGTGTGTGTGTGAGAGAGAGAGAGACCCTCTCATTGAAGTACACTTGCATATGTGAAATTCAGAGAACAATGTCTAAGTTTCTTCTCTTTCTCTGCTGCCACCTCATTGGTCCTGGAGCTCAGTAGTAAGCAACAGAACCGTAGCACCATTTCTCTGGTCTCAATGCTGTTGTTTCTATCTGACTTTTTGTCAGAGTATTCAACACTCCTGGTACAAACCATCTGTGAATAACTGTATTTCAACTGTTAATTATCTTCCTAAACTCACAGCTCAGCTAATCAACTAGTTTATAGAAGTACTTTGACACCTCTGATTTCATGCACATTTTATTAACCCTAGAGTCAAGAGTAGTATTTTTTTTAAAGAAAGTAAGAAAGAAAAAGGAAGGAAGGAAGGAAGGAAGGAAGAAAGAAATAAAACGCCTCTCATTCTACAGCCTAATTCAATCAATACAGGTGAAGACCTTGAACATAATTTCAAATTTCAAAATAAATCACACTATTTTTCTTAGGATTCACCTACCCACCCCTTCCTAGTACCTTTGCAAAGGAAGGCAGCGATGGGCTGCTTCTGTGTTTCTCCAAAAGTCCCCACCTTCCATAATACCTCTCAAGCAGAGCAGTTGTAAAATGATATGCTAATCGGGGTTAGCATATCTCCTGGCAACCAGCCCCTCCCACTTTAAAAGCACATATTCCTTATGCCACTTTTCTCCAATGCTACTGAATATAGAAAGTGTGATAAACTCTATGTGCAATGTGTGTGTGTGTGTGTGTGTGTGTGTGTGTGTGTGTGTGTGTGTGTTTAGATGCTCTGAATCTATTTATCTATTAACACATAGGGCTGTATTCCAAACTGCATTGTATAATGCACAGTGTAAAGATGAGAAGAATAGTGGATAAACACAAAAACTCTCTTTTTCTTTGGTAAGAAGCAGCAGCATTTCCAAACTGAGATCTGCAGGAGTGAGGGAGGTTTTGTGAGAATGTTCGCAGTCCTTCTCCATTTGACAGCATGGATTC
This sequence comes from Rattus rattus, assembly GCF_011064425.1. NCBI lineage: Eukaryota > Metazoa > Chordata > Mammalia > Rodentia > Muridae > Rattus > Rattus rattus. The sequence continues at coordinate 69,629,871 of NC_046159.1, forward strand.
CTTCCAGACTTTGCATTGCCTGAAAAGGACTGGGAATAATTTGTCAGGAGTAGACATATGAATTGCTTTCCAAACCCTGTGTGCTCTAAATTGACCCCAGAATTGCTAGAGCACGCTAAGCCTTTCCTCCACAGTACTAGTCATAGATACCTGCCAGTACCCTAGGTTTATTCACATCCTCTTTCCTACTGAACCACTTATCTAATTTCCCAATCAAACTTATCTAAAAAAGTTTAAAATTCAACCTCAAACTACTTACAGCCCCCCCCCCAAAGAATGAAAAATGTGCAGGAGTAACATGCACATGCACAGACAGCAACAAATGGAAGCCTGAAGATTTGCAATAAAATATTTGTTGCTTCCACCTTTGGAAGTGCTTCACAGTTTCTCCATAGGGCAACGGTGGGTTTGGATTCCAGAGGAGGATTAGTATATCATCTGCCAAGAGAGAATTTCTATCAGGTAACTTTCTTCATTTGTATAGTTTTGTGGCCAGCCTACTAGGAAGGAAGGTTTTCTTGTAAGGGAAGGCACAATGGAACAACTGAAATGATAGTTCTGTAGAAGTTGAGAATGTTTTTATTGTAGATATGAAAGAGAATAGACAGAGGGATCTAAAGCAGCCATGACCACCTCTGGAGAGAAGGCATAAAGGGGAAGACAGGCCCCAACCAGGGCTAACACTTAAGAGCAGACAGAAAAAATGAGTCAAGGCAAAACAATGAATTGTGAAGAACAGGTAGTTTCAGGATCAGGGAGGGAATCTGTAACTGCCTGGGTTCTAGCCTGCAGTAGGGAGGTAAGAGGTCAAAAGGCTAGTGGAAAGGGAATAATATTTGAAATGTAAATAAAAATATCCGATAAAGAAAAGGCTAGTGTGGGGGTTTTGATTTCATAATGTTTGTGGGGCCTTCAGGAGCCTGGAGATTAGCCTAGGTTTGGCTATGTAGCCAAAAGTTTATGCCAAAGAAGGCAACCTTTTCTAGCTAGCAGAAACCCATTTCACAGGTCCCTGAGGAGTGCTGACTGTAGACCTTTATCTATGTCCTAGCAATCCCTCAGAATTTAGCCTGAGCTGAGCTGATTTGGACTTAACAATTTTAAAGACTTATTTGTCCCCTTTTCCTTGGCTACCAAAATATTGAAGCTGTAAACCCCACCACCACCAACAACAACAACAATAAAAACAAAAGGCAAATTCCCTCCACGCTGGGAGAAAATAAAAGAAAAACCAGAAGTGGAGAACTTGTCTCCACAAAAGGGTCTCATAACGTGTCAGTCTACCTTATGGGACTTTAGACAACAATGTCTTGGTCTTGGAATGCATTGCTATGCAAAACGCTGACCAACTTAAAGCCTTAGGCTAGAATCTAAAGACAGACGTGATAGGGGTGAGGCACTGCGTCTCCTAATTCCTCTTCCCAATGTTGTCTACATTGACTTACTCCCCTTTTTACTATTACTTGGTAGATTAATTTTGATTAATTGGTTTATTAATAGTGCTTGGCTGAACTTGGCTTAATTGGAGTTTCTAGGGCCCAGACTCTGATCCTTGGATAATATTAGCCTGGAAAGAGACTTGGGAAGTTTCTATATGTCCATTATATTGAGTGAAGTCTCAATGGGATGTTTCATATTGAGATTCCAAAAGAAATGTCTTTTCTGCTGCTCTTGAGTAGTGCCAGGCTCTCAAAATGAACTTCAACAAGAGCTGGGTAGACCAAGAACTGCTTAGCTCTAACTACATAACCTACACAGTACTTGGTATTTGGAGGTTGGGGGGGACAGATCTGTGTAGAATTTAGAATAGAATTGAAGCTTTCCCACTGCAAAAATGTTAACACATAAACAGTTTTTCCAATGGCTTTTTTTTTGTACACAAGTGAACTTCTTTGTGAATTTCTCCAACCACTGTGATGACACTGACTTAAGCTTGTTTTAGAGGAATCGTTGCAGAACTCTGGATGTCAGATATTTCATTTCTGTCTTCTTTCAGTCATGAGTCTTAAACAAGAAGTTCATATTTCTTTTTAAATTGCGAATGACTTCTGTAGCACTGGCCAATTACATTCTTTTGGTGGTGAGCCATTTAATCAGATTTCTAGCACACTGGCTCCATCATATATAAGAAAAGTAATTTTTGTTCTTTTCAGTTCACTGGGTGAGTGAATGCCCAATTACCTTCTAGGTCTATCACTAGTCATTGCTATTTTGGAAATTTTGGCTTCAGGTTCCTCCGCAGGTTCTTAGCTATTACCTTACTCCATTTTCCAATTGCCTGGCCAAGAGAAACAGCCAGGACATGACGCCAGTCTCAAGACACAGGCTGATCACAAAGCATAGGACTAGAGTTTCTGTTCACAATATGGAAGTCACAAATACCCTTCTTTCAGTCATTATTTAATTGACACAGTTTCCTTATTGCTTAGGTACATGTTACATTTCACTAATTAGTCTTACATTCACCATCTCAGTAATTAATCAGATATCACCCGTTTGGTTCTTCAGGGAATGACAACTATCAACTATCTCTACCTGGTATTAGGTAATTAAAGTAAAATTGCTCACTTGGTCTTGTTTCTCTTCTATTCTACAACTGAACTCTGTGAGAGAACATTAATGAGAAAGAAATATGCAGGGATTGTGAGGCCATCTTAAATGCCAGTTTGTAAAGCATTTGAGAACTAGAAGAAATCATATTATTTAGCCATGTAATTTCATCTGTATTAACCTAATTCACCTCCATCAGAAGATAGGCAGAGAAGGGGAAAGAGAGTGTGTCTGTGGAATTAGATGAAATTATATACAATGCCATTGAATTAGTGACAGTTCCACTATAGAAAAGAAGTAAATACTTGGAAATAATTCCTACAGAGTTTTAGCAGGTGCTGTAAGCATGGAAGTTAGATTTAACTAATGAGAAAATACTTTAAAATTGGAAAGGGTCATTGTACTAATTATCATTCATGATATTTGATAAAGAACAATAAAACGAGAAACTGTAAGTAAAGTTAGCATTATATTCACTAGAGCAGTGAGTCTCAACCTTCCTAATGCTGGAGCCTTTAACGCAGTTCGTTATGTTGTGCTGACCTCCATGCATAAAACTATTTCATTGCTACTACATAACTGGAATCTTGCTACTCTTATGAATCATAATGTCATTTTTTAGAGGCAGAGGTTTGCCAAGAAAGTAAGGACTAATTCACTAGATGTTTTTTCAATATTATGTTGTAACCGTACACTTTGGTTATAATTGTCTTTAATCTGTAGCTAATGTATTTATCTCATCTTTCTACTCTATGAAAATGACCATAGGCAACTAATAATAAGTTGGGGGTGTTTTATGTATTCATCTTTTCAATTACTACAATGGGTGGGTTTAGTAGAATGGAGTCTAGAAACTAAATGCGCTCAAGTTGTCCTTGAGTACTTTTAACATAACTCAATTTTAACATATGTGTATTCAAAGTGATAGGGACTTAGAGTGTCTTCCATGTGAATCATTGCCTTTTGCTTTTTAGCCTTGCATGTTTGAATTATTTTTCTTATAGTTATCTTCTTACTGACCCTCTCTTCAGCTATGCCCAATTTCTTAATGCTCTTCTTTCAGATCTTAATTTAAATGATTCTTTTGGTCCAGTGAGATGGCTCATTGGGTAAAAGAGCATGTTGCCAAGGCTGAGGACCTAAGTTAGATTCCCAAGTCCCATATGGTGGAAGGAGAGAAAAGAATCCTGCAACATGTCCTTAGACAACCCTCACCCAACACAATACCGTAATGACAGATATAATAATTTTTTCATTTTTTATTTAAAACCTAGTTAGTGATTTTTAGATACATTTCAATTGGCTTCACTATATCAACCAATGTTAAGTCTGACGATGTTTATGTTTAGGAACACCTAATGCTCTGCTTCTGTTTCCGTTTATGAAGTTTTTTCTTATGATCCCGGTCTGTTCTTTACAGTGATTTCTACATGAATACTAAATGGAATTATGCTTGGAAAGGTATGGTGCCTCTAAGTGATGTTTTTCTCCAGAGAGGATTCATACTCTCTATAATATAGCAAAGAGAAGATCTTATGAAACTAGTTATGGTTTACAGGCTATTCTCCAAAGTCCCCAAGTATTATTTAACTTTGGTCCAGCAGCATTCGTCGGGGACAGCCCTGGAGAGGTAAAAATTAGCCTGCATTGTTGCTAAGGGATCTATTACATTTTAGAGCCTTGTTTCCATAATTGGTATATCATTATTGCTGCTGTTCTTACTGCTTCTTGAAGACTAAGGTGGCTAATTGGTTAACAGTCAATTATTTCCTTCTTGGTGTCATATTCTCTTGCTCTGTATAACACTACAAGCAAAGGACTTGAGGTTAAGCCATGTAGCTCTTGTCTGTGTATCTTGGTATCTGATGCTTCTTTCCTGCCTGCCCAGTGAAGCAAATTTAAATCCCAGTGTTCTGTCCTGGAGATCTGGTGCAGCACTTAAAGCACATATTGCTCTTACAGAAGACCTGAGTCCTGTGTACATCACCCAAGTCTACCGGGTCACAGCTACCTGTCACTCTAGCTCCATGGAGATATGACATCTCTGGCTTCTGTGGGTATCTGCACTCACCTGCCCAGACCCAGAGAAATACATAATTGAAAATTAATCTTAATAAAAGTAGTATTTGTGTTCCTACCTTATCACTGTGAAGTTTCCTAAAAGTTGATGGCTTCTACTCCAAACAATGCTTCTAACCCATTTTCTCAACCTCCTGCTTTATGATAACAATTAGGCAAAGGTCTTAAGAAGAGCAATTCCCAAAGCATCAGGCACATCCAGTCTGTTTTCCTCTGTCTGACTTCCCAGCTGCTCGGAAATCTTAGCTTTCTATTTAAATGTAATCTGTCTGATTGGGTTGAATTTGGCTGCATAGATTGGCCTCCTGCAAACATTTCCATTCTAGTCAGAAGAGAGAAAAAGAATCTCTTTATACAGCCGAGAAATGCAGTTTTGAAATGTGTGCAGGAACAAGGATCAATTCCCAGAGGTTCAATTATTTTGACCAAGGCAGTGTCTTTCAATTACAGGCTAAAATACACTGGCCTCTTTATCGTATCCAGAGAGACATTTTGCATATTTTCATACCTTAAAATAGGAATTTCTCTTGTGCTGTTTCTCCTGGGCAATGAGTGACATTTTATGTTTCCTTGAGTCTCCCTTTCTGTATGGCAATGACTTCGAAGAATAAGTGTGAGGAACAGACACACCAGTTACTTTCCCATTGCTGTGACAGAATACCAGACACAAGCAGCTTAGGAAGAATTTATTTTGGCTCCCAGTTTGAGAGGACAGTATATCCTGAGAGGGAAGGCATGGTGACAGGACAGTGGGACAACTGGTCATATTTATTTTATTGTCAAATAACACAGAGAGGTAAATGCTGCTACTTGCTGGCTTCCTCGTTTTAATTCAGCCAAGGACTCCAGTCCAAGGAATCATACCATTCCAATTTAGGGTGGCTCATTGTATGTCAGGAAAGTCCAGAAACTTCCTCATATACCTATTCAGAAATTCATTTCCGAGATAGTTCTAGAATCTTATTGTGTCACTATAATAATCAATACAGATATCATGACTGGCATGTGTAAATTTTGATTCTTGGAACCTTAAAATGTTGACAATAATTATGTATGAAATTTCCTTAATTCACCAAGACATTTATTGTCAATACTTTGTATATATTATCCTGACAAGTTATCACCCAATTTTAATATAGAATATATGTTGGAGCATCACTCATTCTGCACTTTATGATTCAACCAGAAATCGATTGAAAATATTTTAAAAACTGCCTCTGCACTGAACATGGACAGATTATTTCCCCTTACTCTAATTCTCTAAATAACAGAAGAAATGAGTAATTTCTATTAAGTATCTAATACTTAGTGTTTTAAAGGTATACGTAAATACTAAAGCATTTTATACCAGTGCTTTAAATATCCCTGATATATATACGTGATCTTGAGACCAAACCTTTGCTATGATTATATTATTTTCAAAAGTAAACAGATAGGTCGGTGTGATGATCAGTTATATTAGCTTGGCACAACCTAGAATTACTTAGCATGAGAGTCTCAAGGAGGAATTATCTAGATTGTGTTGAGGCTAGTAATACCTTCCAGGAATTTTCTTAATAAGATTAATTGAGGTAGGAGAGCTCTTGCTAAATGTAGGTAGCATCGTTTCATGGCTGGATCCCCAATTTTATAAGAGCTGGGAAATTTAGCTGAGTACAAACATGCATGCACGTATCCAATTCTCCCTGCTCCTGATTGGATTGTGAGCCAACAATCTGTGTGAAGTTTCTACCTTGACTTCCCTACAGTGGTGGACAGTGACAAGAATCTGAAGATAAATATTAAGCACCACCCCCCAAAACAACCACCTCCCATATTGTTTTGTTTGTTTGTTTGCTTGCTTGTTTGATTGATTATTGTTGGGACATCTTATCACAGCAACAGAAATGAAGCTAGACCATTTGTGGGTAGATCTGTGAATCAAATATTTGCCTCACAAGTATGAGGATGTAAGTTCAAATCCCCACAACCCTTATAAACAGAGGTGTGTTAATATGTGTCTGTATCTTAATGCTCCTATGAAGAAATGGGTGTTGGAGACAGGAGAATTCCAAGAATCACGCTAGTTGGCTACCTCAGCTTACACAGCAGTAGACAACCAAAAAGAGACTGCATCTTCCAGGAGATGAGAGGTGAGAACCAATGTCTGAAGTTACCCTGTGACTTCCACACCATACATGTACCTGTACTCACACACATGAACACACAAGCACACAAAGATTTTCAAATGTACATGCAGTGGTTAATATTTATCAATTTCAGGAGATCAGAAAATACTTTTTTATAAAAAAGCTTAAGGGTGAATCAGTGTAGAAAAGACACAGGAATCGTATGTTTTAATTTTTTTTAATTTCTTTATTTTTTTAATGTGTATATGTTTGCTTCATGAGTTTCTGTGCTCTGTGTGTGTGTGAATCCATGGAAAGAAGAAGAGGGCATGCCCTGGAATATAGTTGCAGGTGGTTGTGAGTTGCACGTGCTAAACACAGGTGGTAGAGCAATAAGTGCTTTAATCACTGAGCCACCTATCAATCCCCCAAAAACATACTCTTACATACCATTCACAATGTAAATATATAAACTAAATTAACCTAAAAAGTATCAATGGCAGAAACATACCTTAAATAAACTGAGACCTTAGTTAGTAAAACAGGAAGAGAAGAATATTTACTTAACAGCTAGTGAGTTTTTGTTAGCTCATATTAATTAATATATTTTATGCCGCTTTCCTAGCAGTAATTATTAAAGGTTGTTAGTTCTTTTGGTTCACAATGTCTTTTGAACTATAAAATAGCCTCCATGAAATAAATGATATGCATATTTCAAAATTGGGAAAATTTGAACTTCAAACATCTGATTCTTAAAAAGGTTCTAGAAGTATTAAATAAATAGCTGAAATTTAGCCTAAAATTAATATGTGAATAATAGGCATTTCCAAACAACAGATTAAAAAGTTTGAAAAAGAAAGTATATTTTAGGAAAACAATTGATATTTCTCAGTTGAGAAATCTCTGTTTAGGTCAGTATCCCATTTTTTAAGAGGGTATTTGGTTATCTGAAATGGAAGTTCTTGAGTTCTTCGTATATATTAGATATTATCCCTCTGCTGGATGTAGGATTGATAAAGATCTTTTCCTAATCTGTTGGTTGTGATTTTGTCCTATTGATAGTGTCTTGTGCCTTACAGAAGCTTTGCAATTTTATGAGGTCTCATTTGTTGATTCTTGATCTTAGAGCATAAGCCATATTGGTGTCCTGTTCAGGAAAATATCCCCTGTGCCTATGTGTTCTAGGCTTTTCCCCACTTCTTCTTCTATTAGTTTCAGTCTATCTGGTTTTATGGGGAGGTCCTTGATCCACTTGAACTCAAAGGCAGAAACTACCTTAATAAATAAACTGAGACTTTATTTAGTAAAATTTAGGAAGAAAGGAATAATTACTTAACAGCTAGTTAATTTTTGTAGATCATTTTCTTTAGGAAAACAATCATAGAACATGCCAATACAGGGGCCGGGAGATGGCTTTGTAGTTAATAGAATTTATCTCTCTTCCAGAAGACATGAGTATGACCCTCTCCAGCCACACATCCAGAGGGTGGATCACAACTGCCTGAAACTCCAGTCCAGGGATCTGAAGTGCTGAGGTTCTGCCTCAACGTGAGGGAGGGTCCTGAGGAAAGGGTGCATGGGAGCAACAGAAGAGTAACTGGAATTGACTCTGTGATCAGTTTTCTCTTGTAGACTAAATCCCAGTCCTTTATTTGCATAAGGTACTTCTTTAGAAATTGCATATCAGTTCGATCATTTATCCCAGGATCTCTTTTGATCATTCCATAAATTAGCTTTTTATGAACGTAGCCTTTTGACTCTTAAAAGTAGAAACAGAAACACAAAGTACATTTGAGTCAAATGAACCAGACAACAGGTACATTGTGGGATTTTTGTGTGTTTGTTTTTTGTTTTGTTCTTAACATAGCAAGTCCTATGTAGTTTTCAGAGCACAGCACTTGTGGGCGCCAAGTTTGGACATAGAGGCTATTTTTATGTGAGAAAGTTTCAATTTAGTGAGCTCTTGTTTATGCCATGGCAAGTATCACTGAAACTCATTTTTATAATTTCAGCTTCCTCAATATATTCTTTTAAACTTTTGATGTTTTCTTTTTTTACATGAGCAAATCCGAGGATTATTATTGACAAGTATTAAGCAATCCCAGAAAGTAGGAATAACATTAAGCCATCATCTTTTTTCTTGATATTAGACTTTTTGTCCATCCCCACCTTTTATTTAGAACACACATATAACTACCTCCTTTAGGGAGTAGAATATCTAGACTGAATTTAGTCGTTGATACCTTCCATGGAAGAGACCATCATTTTACCACTAATACTATATAGCCTTCTATCTGAGCCTTGACTTAACTATTCCTTTCTCTTTTGTGATCCTGCATTTTTCTTCTATTGACCAAATCATGTGTCCTTCCTTAATATCTTTCTGGCAATGCCAACTCATTAGTGCAGCCGCTTCTGTTCTTTCAATTCCAGGAAGCCCCTCATATGATTCATATTGCATTCTGTTTTGCACAGAAGTCCTATAAAGAACAATTCTTGCACAGACTTATATATTCTTGAACTCTTGTTTTTAGAGTTCTTTCCTGCAGCCTTAAGGACTGTCCTGAAGGTCACAGCATCACTATTTTGCTGAGAATCACCAGACACATTTTGCTTCTCAGAATTTTTACTGTTTCTGATTATCATGGAGTCATTAACCTTGGCAGGGAGAACATTGCTCTGATAAGCTTGGCAGGGAGAACATTCCCCAAAGAGGGAAAATGAAGTAAAATTTGTACATTAGAATCCAAGCAAGGTTTATACCTACAGCAACCATCAGCACTCCAGGAAACACCCCCCCCCAAATCCTGCTGACTCTGCTCCAGGGGTAGGAATCATACCACGCCATCCCTTCTGTGGCCATGCTGGATGGACCTAGCACTGAAGCCCATTTTTTTGGCCAACAGATGATTAGTTATGCACCCTCTGCACATAAACGTAAGCAAAGAAAACAATGAATAAACAAGTCTTTAAAGAAAGAAAATTGAACACTTCATATCTTACACATTTGTATCTCATTTCCCAATTATTCAGTGTGACTGATAACAGAAAATATCAAAAAAAATTTCTGTCATCTTTCCACACCATTGCTGTTTGTGTGTGTGAATGTCCTGATAATCTCGAGTATCAATAATGCTGAGAATAAAGGCAAACAGCAGATCCCCACCAGGCCATCTTCCAAAGTGATTGTTCAGTTCCTGATTTTGACAATAAAGCACAGTTTCATTGGTGAATTTGAAATCCTTTCTGATCAGAGCTGGGACATCATGAGCCTTATAGGCAAGTTGATCAAGTGTGTAGTAATCTGCCTTAGATGTGATATAGAGCTCAGAGACCTAAAAAATGGCAGAATAATCTGAATACCATGATGTCAGTTTGGCATCATTAAACTGACAATCTCAACAGCCATCAGGATCCACAAAGATGCAAGACAAAAAACATATGGGGAGAAATTCTGGAATACTTTTTCTAAAGGCATAAAACATAGATTAAAAAGCCTATACTAAAAGAAAAGAAAAAGGAAAATGTCAAAAGAGTAGGAGTATTGATGGTAGTAGAATATAATAATACATTATAGACAAATCTTTTGTATTTCTTGTTTTATGTGGACCCATCATAAGTGATTTATACATATGCATTAGACTCATTTAAATTTTACACTTATTACTATGGTCTTAGGAGAAACTGCTTTTCGTAGATTTACTTTGTGACAGGCCAGGTTTTATGCTTGATCTATTTTTTATACATATGCAGAATAAATAAATAAAATACTAACAATTTTGGTATGTGGCTATTGCAGCACAGAGTTAAAAAGATGTACAATGTTTGCTGATTAGTGATTCCTGCCAGCGTGCGTGAGGCAGCGATAACGCTCTAATCAGCATTCTACATTTGAGTTTAGTCTTGAGGGTTGTAGAAATGAGAACAAACTGAAACATGACTTAAATTCTATGCGTCTTTATGCTTTCTCATTTTGAGTCCCATAAAAGATTGATGGCCAGCACCTAAGCAATTATATTGTTTGTGTTATTGTTATGGTTAAATAATAAATGTTATGGGATACAGATAGAATTAATCATCATAGTAAAAGTATGTCTCAAGAGCAGATTTTGTGGTGTTTTACTGTGACAAAATTGCAGTTAAGGTCCCCAAAGATAATAACATAATTAATTTCTAGCATCATTTAGTATAGGATTCACTCGAGGATGGAAAATTTGAAGGGAAGAAAATAAGATCATGGGCACAAACGTACTGTATGGTGTTCATTCTGCTTGTTTTCAAGTGAATTCAGTCAACTGGTTCTTTACACCAAGCTACTACTGAAGACAAGGTTTTGACTATGAATTGAATCCTGCGCTATGGATTTAGCTTAGTTAGTAGAGTATTTACTTAGCAAACACAAGGAATTTGCTTTGGCATCTTTAATACACAATGTAGGCATGGTGTCATGCCTGCAACCCTAGCACATAGATGGTGAAGGGGTGAGGAACTGAAGTTGAAGATCATCTTTGGCTACTCAGAAAGTTGCAGACCATACTGGTCTGGAGAGTCAGTCTCAAAATAATTGGAAGAAGCAGAAGATGGAGGAATATGGGGAGGGAAAGGACAAGGAGAAAAGGATGAGAAAGAAGAGAGGAAAATAATTTAACACTATCAGTGACTTAAAGGCAAATGGGGCTGATGAGAGAGGAAGTGGATCAAGAGTGTTCAAGGGGATGAGGAAGAGTAGTTGAGGAGGAAGATGAACAAAAATAAAGTAGAGGGGAAGATGCTATAAGGAAACCCGCTACTTTGTAGGTGAGTTAAAATAAAATATAAAATTAATTAACTAATTAATTCACTAGGCAAAACCCCTAATTTAATTCTTAAGAAGTACTCATAATGAATTAATTCTAGGTAGCTGAAATCAGGTATTGGACCAACAAGAGAGTGTAACAAGTAAAAGCTTTCACTGCCGTCTTGACCGTTTGTTTTGATCCATTAGACTCACATGGGGGAATGATACAAGTTGTTCTCCAGGCTCAACACACAAAAAACGATTAAGTTAATTAATTTTTAAAAGAGTGCTGAAGCTTAAAAAACTAATAAATTAGGTGGTATTGTAAATGTTTAATATAAAACAAAATTATTTTAAATTATAATTTGCTTAAAATTGCTTCCCAGGAAGGTATAGAAAGGATTTGTTTTGACCCAAATTATCTGATCCTTTCTCTGTGACAGTATTGTTTATCTCTTCTGGTTGCTATGGTGTCATGCCTTCTTTTTAGATGAGTATAATTCAACTTTCTGGTGATGTTTGGCATGGCTCTTTGACTTGCTTTCATTAGTGTGGGCAGTAGGGATGAGTTTGTGACACCTAAACAGACATTTTAATCCTGTTTAACAATGTCTCCATCTACAGTGATGATGCCATTGGCAGGACCTACTTGGCCCATCTAAACCTCAACATTAATAAATTGTATAGACAGCATGAAATTGACTTAAAATGAAATAAAACTTATAGTAAATAAGGTCTTTTATGGTAAGCCACAGGAATTGCTAAGCTGTAAGTTCATCTTATAGTCTGTGAGATCAGATAGAAACAAATATGAAAAAGGATATAGCAAAGATAACAATGAGCTTTTGGTTGTGGTTTGTTATGCAAGAAGAGACAATATAACAAGATTTTGTCTTTACATCAAAGAATAGTGGCAGTCATACCATCAAGTTAGTTATGTCTGTTTTCTCATGGGCTATCTTTTAAAACATACCCTCATAAAGCATTTTATACCTCCTGAAATAGAATATATGTAGTGGAGAAAATGAAATGTAAGTACTGAAGATATGAAGAAATACAGAAAATGGAAATATCTAAATTGTGTGAGAACAGGACAACTTTGGGATGCAAAAGAAGAATCACACATTTAGTATAGTAACAGGGATTAGGCAAGTACCTCAGCACAATATACGCAATTGGCCCTGACTCATCATTCTTTAACATACTGGGCATAACAATTGGACCAGAAAATACCTTAATGGGAACCTAAGCATAATTTCAGCCTATGCTCATTGTTATATAGAGGACTACTAATCCTTATGTCTTGGATAGGTTTCTTTTTTTTTTTTTTCCTCAAACACGACACCAGCTAAAGTCATTATCTGAGAGAAGAAAGGTCAGTTGAGAAAATACTCCATATAGACTGTCCTGTAGACAAGACTGTGGGATGTATTCTTGATTGATGATTGATGGGGAAAGTGCAAGGCTAATACAGCTGATGTTTCTCCTGGGCAACTTGTTCTGGGTTGAAAACAAAACAAAACAACAAAACAAGCCAAGCAAGCAACAAGGAGCAATGCCTAAGAAGTGCTCTTCCACCATCTTTGCTTTAGTCTTGCCTCTAAATTCCTGCCTTGAGTTCCTTCCCTGACTTCCTTTCATGATTGACTACAAGGCATAAGCTGAAATACCCACCCACTCAAGTTGTACTTGGTCAGGGTCTTTTCTATATAAGTAGAAACTTACCTACATATCCTACTTTTCAAATATTGGAAAATAGGGTATCCTGTTATCTGGAAGCTTTCTGATTGGATTCAATATCTCTTCTGAAATATTATTTGGGCTCAAGATTATAATCTGTAACTAGAGGACATAAATGCCACTTGTAGGGTTTCTAGTCATTACATTAAGTAGAAACTACAATATGGAAGTTAGTTATCTAATATTACAAGGGCATGTATAATGGTAGAATGCCCAGTATTAGAACAACACATAAATGTATCTTGAAGAGGATAATTAATTGGCTTGCTACAAGTATCCTGAATGATTTTTTTCTGAAACTGTAGTATTACATGTTGAGGAGGTATAGTCCAGTGTCATTCATGGTGTGTGTGTGTTATGTATGAGTGTGCACATGCTTAGTATGCTCAGCAAATGACAATTACTACAGTTAAACAAATGTAGTCAGTGACAGCAAAGGGTGATGTCTTAGGGGTCCTATAGCTGGAGTGAAGCATTGCAGTAAAAGCAACTTGGGGAGGAAAAAAATTATTCTGTTTAGACTTTCATATCACGGTTTATCATTGTAGGGAGTCGGGACAGGAATTCAAATAGGACAGGGACCTGGAGGCAGGGGCTGAGCCAAAGGCCATGAGGAGTGCTGCTTCCTGGGCTTGCTCATCATTGCTTGCTTATCCTACTTTCTTATTGAACCAAGGATAGCATGGTACACAATAGGTTGGGATCTTTCCGTTCAATAATTAGGAAAATCCCCTAAAGCTGGATCTTTTGAAGGCATTTTATAAATTGAGATACTTTCCTTTCAGATAACTCTAGCTTATGTCAAGTTGACATAAAATTAACCAGCACAAGTGAGATCAAGTGTGATTGTCAGCTATTTCTCAGGAAATATGTAGGCTATTTGGGTTACCTATTAAATCATAATAATATCAAAGTATAGTCTAAGCTGATAATAAGGAAATAGAAAATGTGCTTTGAACACAATGGATTTTAGGTGGCCTACTATTCATCTAAGGAGATGTCATGTGGCAGAATAAAGAATTTTATAAAGAGAATGGATGTCAGTATTATGTAAACTTCAATATTCAATCAACAGCAAATAGATGTTACATGAGGTATAAACAAGATAAGAGCAATGGCAGCATGTCATTTTTTATTATCATTTGTGTGTATGTGTGTGTGTGTGTGTGTGTATGTGTATGTGTGTGTGTGTGTGTGTATTTTTCAAACAGTAAGTTCAGATACGTGCTAGTCCTATATCCTACTGTGTTTGAGACATGGTATCTCTTGTTCCCTGTTCTTTGTTTAAAGGTAGCTGTACCATGAGCTTCTGGAGTTAATAGCGTCTTCTCTTTCCACCACACAGGATGGACACCCCAGGGCTACAGATGCTTATACTGCTGTGTGTGGGTTTGACATGGAATCTAGGGACCCACCCTCAGTTCATCAAGACTTAGCAGAAGCACAAAGCTGGTAAATTAGGTTACAGGTGCCTAGATCCACTAAGGAAGAAAATCATGGTTAGAAGTTAGAGAGGGATTCATGTTGATTTTATACACTAGGGGAGATTTTAATTGAAAACCAACTCAACTACTTTGTGATGATTGCCATGTTAATTTTGAACTCTCTCTTAGAGCACAAGAGTAAGTTTTGAGTTTTATATTATGTATAAAATAAGAAACAAACCATATAAACAACATTCTGCAGTGCTCCATGAGACAATTGTCCTCTTATTATCTATGAAGGTGATTAGGCAGCTTCATATCTTAATCCTCTTATTAATCTGCCCTGTGCTTTGAGTGCAATTTGCCTCAGTCTAACACAAAGACTTTCGGGTAATTATTTACTGAGTACCACTATGTGTGTGTGTGTGTGTGTGTGTGTGTGTGTGTGTGTGTGTGTGTGTGTGTGTACTTGTGTGCGCACGTCCAAACCCCAGGAATACCAAAAGAGGGCAGCAGATACTCTGGAAATCAAGATACATCAGATGTTGGTGCTGGGAATCTACCTCATGTCCTCTGTAAGCATAGCACGTACTTTGATCGGCTGAGTCATCTCTCTACCCCTTTCCCTTTTTTCAATTGACAATGTTTACATTATCAATTTACAGTTTTACATTGTCAACTCTTTCTTTCAAATGTAAGTTCAGAATTCTGCTATTAATTTTTATAGTTTGTTGATTGTGTTTCCATAAATGAAATTTGTCATCTCTAACTTAAAAGTATCAGTAATACATGTGTTTTCATGTTATTGTATTTTAAAAGTAATAAAGAGTAATTTTAGACCTAGTAGTTGTTCTAGGATTTAAGTTTCCTTCAGTGACCAAACAAAACACACACACACACACACATACACACACACACACACACACACACACACACACACACACACACAGAAACACATATACACACAGACATACATATTAATTTGGAGATCAAAATTAGATGAAAACTGCTTCTGTTTCTTCATCTTCATGTTCTGCACTTTTGAACCTCTTGTATACACCAGCCAAGTTTAACATAAATTCATGGCTAAAATTATCCATATGTTTTGTGTGTGTATTATAATATCGTGCATTTAGCAGATATAAATTTTTTACTTGTTACCCATGATGTAGAAAAGGTTTGATTTTAAAAGCACATATTTTTACTTTTTCCTTTTTTTTTAAGATTTATTATGACATTTATATGAGTATTCTGTAGCTGTCTTCAGACACACCAGAAGAAGGCATTGGATCCCATTACAGATCATGGTGAGCCACCATGTGGTTTCTGGGGATTGAACTCAGGACCTCTGGAAGATGAGCGCAGTAGCTCTGAAAGATACGTTTTTTCATTTTAAGTGTTCATGTGTGTTTCTGTAAGTGGATATGTGCACCGTCGGCATGTAGGTATCTATGTAGATCTGAAGATGTTAGGAGACCTGAAGTCATAAATGGTTGTGAGCTACCTGACCTGGATGCTAATAAATAAACTTTGATCCTCTGGTACAGTGAACATTCCTAATAGTCACATCGTCCCTCTAGCCTCAGAAACTCTATAACTTCATGGTATAGTTACAAAAAAATCCTTTCAGTGCATTACTTCCTTTAGGGTTTTATAATCATAAAGCTTCACTCCCTTACAATATATTATACTGATTATGTGTCTCCTTTCTTCTGTAAATATATTGGTCACACATTTTATTTCTTGGCTGCAGTCATTTGATATAAAATTATTTTGTAGTGTGTTTATGGCATGCTTATCAAATTAGCATTAAATATTTGTCATAGTTTTATGATGCAAAATTGGACCTCAGGTGATTTATGATACTATAATCCTACAAAACGGTTCAATCTTTTCTAGTTGTGTGGTAAAATGTTCCCTGGAGAATATTCCTGTACTATCACAGCCATCAAACATGGATAGAAACGGGAGCATTTTAGCAAATTCTTATGGATACTAATGTTGAATCAAATTATTCATGATAATTTTATTTAAATGTGTAATCCCATAGAGTTTTAAAAGCACATGTCCATGACCATAAAATGAAAGCAAAAGATAAGATGTAAAACAAAACCACAAACCTGTTGAAATTTAAAGAAACTACATTAACTAGATAGTGAGAGTGTAGTAAAAATGTTGATTTTTTTTAAAAAACACAGTTATATTATGTGAATATGTTTTCATTTTAATCACAGATGTAGGATATGGGGCTGCTTCAGATTGTGCCCAGCAGTTAACTCTGATTTGTCTTGTGCTCTGGTAGGCCATGATTGATTCTGCCAGCTGAATTCTGAGGGTGTAAAAATGCCAGAGCCCCAGAGATGTTTTGACTGATCCCCGTTTCTTCCCCTTGCTGCTCCTGGTTCCTGCTGCTGCTTTTGATGTTTGCTAGTTTGATGGTTTGCTGGATTGCTGGTTGGAGATTTCCTGATGAGGAGGATTAGACTTGATCCATGAAACCTGATTCCCCTAATCAGCAGGAAGCAGTCTAAAGAATTCCATACCCCCTTTTTCCTTGAAACTTCTTTGTTGCCAACCTAGTGTTGGGGGTTGGGATGGATTGGAAAGGAGAAAAGTAGTAGGTATAAGATCCCAATAAAGTACCCAAAAGGTATGGTAACATGACATTGTTTTCCTAAACTTTAATTTAAATTGCTATATAAATAGATCTCAATATTTGTATTTCATTTGGGAGCTACTTAACTCTTGAGCTCTTCAGCATGGTGGAATATCAATTAAAGCATTTTTATTATGATTACAGTTCTTTTTCTTTTAAATTTATCTTATGTATATGAATACACTGTAGCTGTCTTCAGACACACCCAAAGAGGCCATTGGATCCTATTATAGATGGTTGTGAGCCACCATGTGGTTGCTGAGAATTGAACTCAGGACCTCTGGAAGAGCAGTCAGTGCCCTTAACTGCTGAGCCATCTCTCTGGCTCCCATACTGTTATTTTTCAATGCATCATTTTTTTCATCTTTTAAAAACCTATATTTTTACTTATGCATGTGAGTGTGCTTGTGCCTATCACCTGTGTGCAGATGCCTCTGGATACCAGAATAAATCATCAGATCCCCTAAAGCTGGAGTTACAGGCAGTCATGAGCTGCTTGGCCTGGGCACTTAGAACTAAACTTAGGTTCTCCATAAGAACAGCCAGCACTTTTAATTCTTATGATATCTCTCCATTGACTTCATTTTAAATGGTGACTCATTACTCTGTCAAGCAGGTTTACTAGTGCACAGCATCATGTATCAGTGTAATAAAAACAAATTATTAAGAAATTATTTATTAACTAATTACTATTAAACTTTCAAACAAGTACATGATTTGAATTGAATTTTTCTGTGTTATCATTTTAGCATTTTCATATAATATTATAGTTAGCTAATCTACATTTTCTAAATTTCTTTTTAGAAATGGCTGCAGAATGTACCAGATGGCTTTTTGGTACTTGGCAGCACTATATATGTTTGGACACATGTATGTGTGTATGAGTATCAACTCTAGACAATTTAGTTACAGAATAGGTTTATGAAATTGACATTTCAATTGAGGCGTAGAAATATCCTATCATCGAAAGTTTGCTTTTTTTATCCTTAATAATCCCTTAACATGTAGATGCATCTGACATCCTTTAATATTTCTAATAGTACTAAATTAGCTATCTGAAAATTCTAAAATAATAACACAAATTCAATTCAAATCATTTGTTTGAAAGTTTAATAGTAATTAGTCAATGAATAATTTCATAAAATCTATATTTTTGGTGTGATTTCAAGACTGTTACATATGCCATGTCATGTAATCTGAAATATTTTTAACATAGTTTTACTTCCTTTTTTATAATTTCATATATGTACAGAATGTACTCTGATTATATTCTCTTAGATATCCTCCAAATGTTCCTTTCCCAACCTTAATCTTCTTTCCTTTTAAACCACTGAGTACAGTTACTGTGGACCTGACATTTACACATGGGTTTTAGACCATCTCTTGGAACATGGACAACCTATTAGAGACCACAACATGAAGAAAATCTATTCTTTCCTCCACGGCTGCCAATAGCTCATCATCTAGGGTGTAGGACTTAGTGAGCCACTCTTCAGTTCAGGCTACAATGTTACCTGGCTTGATCCTGTGGAGATTTCATGTCCAAGATTCACATGTAGTATGAGCTCCTGAAGGCAAGGACCTTCTCATGTCAAAATGGCCTTGACTTGCAGAAGTCTCAGGCAATCCGTGACTCTTCCCGTCTTTATACTTTTCTTCATGCTATTGTGCAAGCACTGCAGGGAGAATGAATTAAAGAGATGTTGCATTTAAGACTGACAACTCTACAGTCCCTTATTCTCTCTACTCTGACCAGTTGTGGGCTTCTGAATTAACCCCCATGCAGTGCAAAATATGGAGTTCTGCCATGAGAGCGATGAGTTACAATCATCTAAGGATATTAAAGGTAAGTATTTACAAAGCACTTTGAGTCGATATCTATTTAACGAAATAATGTACACAAGATTTACGGATGGCTTTCTTCTCTCAGTAAAATGTCACAGGGTTCAGTTCAAGCCCTCATAATTTATCCAGAGTGTATCTCCTGTTTAGCAGAAGTATTCCATTATGTACTTTAATTAAATTTTCTCCCATGGCTAAGCCATTGGATTATTTCCACATTTTGAGGGTTTTCTAAATAAAGCTTTATAAATATTTTATCATGTTTGTAGGCTTCACCATGAACCTAAGTTTCCATCACCTTATCTACCGGTTAGATTGCTGAATTATATGTTAAATACATGTTTTATTTTATGGGATAATTCCAAAACAGCTCTGCTGTCTTGTATTTCTAAAAAGGTTAAGAAAATGAATTAAACTCTTTACATACTTATTGGCATTTGTTTGTCCTTGTCACTATTTTATATTTTACAATTTTTACAGTTTAGGAAAGATTTATATGAGCCCAATTAGACTTCATTTATGTTTGTGTATTTCATTTACATGTCACATATGTGTGAATGCCAATGGAGATCATAAGATGAGGTTGAATCCACTGAAGCTAGAGGTACAGGTAGTTTTGAACTGCCCTGTATGAGTGATATCAACTTTAGTTGGTCGAGAATTTAAGAAGTTTACTAGAACACCATCAAAGGCTTTAAACTGCTGAACCATCTCTCCAGTCATTTGTAGATTTTTGTCAATTATCTTGCTTTCTACAATGGCCATGGTGTATTTTTCCTAGTCTAGACTGAAAAAGTTTGCTTTGTATCCATTGGTATCTCAGTTTTTGTCATAAGTAAATGCAACCCGTCATCAGAGATATAGTCAGTTTTCAGGACTGAGACCGAATCTTGGAAGTCACTCTTAGCTGAGATTATTTTACGCATTGGCACACCCATAGGGAGCATGTTGGACCAATGATGAATCAGGAAACAAATACCAAGTCCTGGCCTCTCTGCTTTGGTTTTAGACAATCCTCAAATGAGCTTCAGCTCTGGGGTGAATTCCCACAATTACTATTGCTTCAACATTTCACTTCCTGTTCTGGTCACCATCACAAAATCCACTCTCAGGCGCATCATGGAATGCGCATGCTCCAGTAATCTCTAGCAGACAAGACTCCCTCTGACTATGTTTTCTGACTTTTTCTACTGTTCTATTTTTACTTCTGTTGCCCTGATGAAAAAATAAATATTCTGACTTAGAGCCACTAAGGAGAGAGGGATTATTTTACCTCATAGTTACAGGTCACAGCCTATACTCGTGGAAAAATCACAGTGGCAGGAATTTGAAGCAGCTAGTCACACCTCATCACAGCCGAGGGGGAAGATATGAGTGCACACATGTCTCGTGTTCAGCTTGCTTTCTCTATTCTTACACAGTCCGGGGCACAAAACCAGACTGTGGTGCTGCACATTTTTTGGCTGGATTTTCCCACAAAGATCAAGACCACCCTTTGCAGACGTGCCCACAGGCCAACCTGATCTCAACAGTTCCCCAAGCAGACTCTGGTCCCAAATCATTCTGAGGTTGTATCAGATGGGCAATCGATACCAACCATTATACTATTTGAAATAGGAAAACCAACACAATATTAATGCTTACTGCTAAAATTTATTTTGTATACCAAAGGTGATTTTGGACATATCAGCATTATATATTATAATAGAAAATTTTAGGACCGTGTCCCAGACAGCCAGCTTACGCCATGAAACTCAGAATAATAACTGAGATATTTTTATGTATTTTAAAGATAAGTGCTAGACACACACATGCAGAACTTAAAAAGTCTATCAGACAGTTCCTGCTTTGATTCTATCATCATCACCTACCTCCAACTCTTGACAAAGACCAAGAATTTTAAAGGAAATTGCAATGAATTTTTACAAATATAGATCAACTTGGCTTCCTTCTCTGTCTCCCACCCCAAGTACATCCATAAGACTGTGAAGCGTGGTAAAGAAGAGTCTGGAAATCTTACAGGAAACATAGGAGGTTTATGGACCCGTGTGAACAAAGAAACTGGTACCACTTCTCCCTCAGGGAATTCTAAGGCAGGAAGTAGGCTGGATCTACATGTCATAGTAAGGATATGGAACAATCAGATAGTGTCACACGAGCATCAGGTCTCCCAATCAAAGAGGCTGTTTTCAGGATAATGCTAACCACTGTGGAATGAACCTGTATCCACATATCACAGTGACTTTCTACATGGTATACATGTATAGTAAGAGGGTGTGGATGATGCAGCAAGTACTGGGACAGGAAATCTATAAGATGTTAGATGAAAATTGCAACTCACCTTCAGGAGATTAGGCAGTGCAGAAGGTGTCTTCAGAATAAATTTCCACCCAAAATGACCCCACAAAAAAAACCAAATAAATAAATAAGCAAGCACTAGTACATAGGCTCCTGTGAAAGGTATTTGACTCCTAGAAGGTGAATGACTGCCAAATCAACAGCCAAATTACAATGACTGCCTTAAAAATTGTTTCTCTCAAATCTAATGCTATTAAAAGCAACAACAAGGATATAAGGAAGTAGTAGTAGCAGTTTTACAACACATCTTCAAAATTCTTAAACATTTATTTTACCAAACGTGGAATTTAGAGGCTAGAGCAATGGTCCTAACCTTTGTGAAGGCTAGTGCTATTATTGAGAAAAACGCCTCACTTGGAGACTCAAATATAAAGTGTGTTTTCAATCCAGCTAGGATGACAGGACTGATGGATAGATCTCTAGTACCAAATACACCTGAGACAGGAACACAATGAATAGTGCTGGAGTCGTGGATAGTCTAGACAATATTTTCAGATGGCGTCTATCTTCATAGATATAATAGTTCCCCCAAGATCTGAGAAGTGACCCCGGCTTAAAAGCATATAGTTTGAGCAAAGATTTTGTGTTGGTAGAGTTACTAACAGTTCATATATCAGAACCTCATTAGAAATCTAGACCCTGTTCCTCTACGACTTTGCTGCATGTCTCGATGGAGGAATGAACAGAAACCATTCAGGGTTTTCCAAGCTATTGAAGGGTATTCAAAATGGCAACTCATCTCAAGTCTTCATGGGTCTGCTTGTAATTAGACTATGGATTGGCTCCTTCTTCCTTCCGTCACATCCAAAGGCTTAGTATATTAATTATTTCAAGTTCTTATTCTGGTGTTCATTAATCAGTGACAATATTTCCAGACAGATTCAGGGAAGCATGCAATGTTCTCATGGATTACTATGGAGACTTCCTGATAAGATCTCAACTTTGTTTGTGAAAGAGAAAAAAAAGTAGATTCATCTATTTTTTAAAAAATGACATAAATGACATTTACCTTTCTTAGTTTTGAAGTTGAAAACTTGAAATTTCTTAGCTTAGTAAATTGACTAAAATTTGTATGTCAAAGTTTTATTATTGACTGATCGTGTTATTGTATATATGATTTGTGGTTTGTAAATTCTTTTTTAAACACATTTAAAAAAGAAAAGAAAAGTAACCTCATTAAACTTGTCACCAACCTAGATTAATATATCAGTCATACTATTTTCTTTTTCATTTTTCTTTGGTTCTTTTCCTTTTTATGTTTACTTTACATCAATTTTTCCTGGTATAATATTTTATCTATAGGTGGCCTTTCATTTTTCTTATGGTTATATTCAAAATATTACATTTTTAAATATTAACAATTTAGTACAGAAATATTTTAAAGCATCTCTGTGTATCAACACTGATCCATAAATAGAATGAAAATATTGGGTGCCTCACCCAACCTCGAACAGCAAGGAAGACATGGCCACAGGAGATCTTCTTCAAGCAGTTTTATTCAGGAACCTTGATTCAATCTTCTGACCTCTCTCTCTTCTGGCTCTCTCTCCCTGGGGAACGCCCTGCACTACACTTAAATAGCTAGCACTGGCCAGTCCTAGCAAGCCATGTGGGTCATGTAGATAGGCTGTCACTATGCGGAAGCTAGCAGGCCAAGCAGACATAGCCAAATAAAGACTTGTTTACTGCAAGGAGCGCTCACCGTTGGGAGGGTGGAAGGCCGAAACCAGCGCCATCTTTGAGGCGTGGCACGTCGCAGCTCTCTACAATTGGGCATTCTTCTCTTTTATTTCAATGTTACACATACAACAGCCTATCACATTATTATTATTATATTTATATCATCACACTCTCTAAAATGTTGACTCTCTTTGTTAACCCTGGCTATACTTAACACTCTCTCATAACCTCTTCCCTTTAAATGGTTCATGATATGGTATATACTCTTATCTCCTATTTTTCTATAATTTATCCTATTTGCAAGTAACTTAATATTTGAAATAGATTTTGATTTATGAACTAAATCTTTCTCAAACATTAGCATTACCTATATATCATGTGTGTCTTTTGCAAATCCTCATCTTATTTCATAGGCAGTCCTTAAGTTCTAATTGCTATTACTGTCATAGAAAAACTGCTGAAACTTTTTACTTTGCTTTTGATCAGCGCTAACTCATCACAGCTTCAGCAAACACAAAGAAATATAAATATTCCTATAAGAATTTCTAGGTACATGTTCTCAGGACTTGCATCAGATTTGACAGGCAAAACCTAAGGTAACGTCCACAGCAGGAGGCTGGATTGTTGGATTCAGGTGCCCCTAGGTTTATTTTTTCCTTCACCAAGAGCCTATGACTGGAAAAGATAATGACCCCGTGGCTCATTGTTAGATGATTATCCTTGGAATTCACATATAAGCAAGTAAAATGCCATTTATTAGCCAGATTCAGAGAGAATCTTCTGCTAGCCTTTTAAAAAGGAAAGGCTATATTAAAATGATGTATAAGAATTATAATATGACTGTAAACTCTAAGTGACCCAAGGAATCTCCAGACAATCTCCAGCCTATTAAAAAAAAGAAGTTGGGTGGAGAAAATGAACTTTTTCAGTGGTCTCATTGGACATGGAAACACTTGCTTTTATTTATTTACTTTTGAGTGAGTAGACATAAACACAACGTAGCCAGTAAAGCATTCTGGGAACCTATTAGATCTAGATTCCTGACCCACAGGAAAGCAGGAGAACAAAGCCATAGTGTTTCAGGTTTTGAAACACCTTGCTCCACTCAGTTTAGTGAGACGCCCACATTCTATCTTAAAGGAACCTTTTAATTTTTCACTCATATGTTAGTCTAGACTTGGACATGGTGTCTTTTTTGTACATGGGATATGTGGTTCTAAAAATTCTAAATAGTTTTCTCCTTTCAGGCTATACTGCAGCTAGTTTGTTTTAGACTTAAAATATACTGTGTTTGTAATTCTAATTTCCATTCTAAAATTTTGTTTACTAAAACTAGAGTTGGTGAATGTTGCATTTTGGGGGTGTTGAGTGTGCTTTTTACAGGGCTTGGAATTTCCTTTCATCAGAGTACATGAGAAGAAAATGAGTGGACACAGTGCGGTTCCCTCTAACTTCTTATAGATGTGATTGCATCTCAGGAAGTAAAGCCCCTGTGTTACCATGACTGAAAATTATAAAACTCTATACTTGTCATTTCTCTAAACACTGCTATATTCAAATTGAAAATTTTTCCCATATGTACCACACGTATTCCCCAGGAGATGAACGGCATTTTAATTATGGTTAGTTATAATTAAAATACTGTGCTACTTAGAAGGAAAGATTGTTCAGAAAATCTCTGCTCTCCCTTTGCCTGTTTTCTTGGGCTCTGTTTTGTTTTTCAAAGTAAATTGCCTTAAATAAAAAAAAAATTATGTATCCATCCAATTGAGAAATTAATTTAAGAATCAAAGTTTTTGTTATTGTTGCTATTTTATTTTACAGCATAACCCCCCCCCCCGACACACACACACGCACAGCCCTTATCCTTATGACCTTTCTGGTTCCATCTCAGGATCATATTGGTAGATCAGCAGTGATGGTAGACTAGTACATTCCGTTCTAGGTATGCCTACTGGGTGGTTCCCTATTGCCCATAATCCCAGCTCCAGGAGATATAATGCTCTTTGAGGGTACCTGTGTGAGTGGTACATATAATCCACTATTCACACAAGCATACACATAATTTTTATTTATTTATTTATTTATTTTTATTAACTTGAGTATTTCTTATTTACATTTCGAATGTTATTCCCTTTCCCAGTTTCCGGGCCAACATCCCCCTAACCCATCCCCCTCCCCTTCTTTATCGGTGTTTCCCTCCCCATCCTCCCCCCATTGCCGCCCTCCCCCCAACAATCTAGTTCACTGGGGGTTCAGTCTTAGCAGGACCCAGGGTTTCCCCTTACACTGGTGATCTTACTAGGATATTCATTGCTACCTATGAGGTCAGAGTCCAGGGTCAGTCCATGTATAGTCTTTAGGTAGTGGCTTAGTCCCTGGAAGCTCTGGTTGCTTGGCATTGTTGTTCATAAGGGGTCTCGAGCCCTTTCAAGCTCTTCCAGTTCTTTCTCTGATTCCTTCAACGGGGGTCCTGTTCTCAGTTCAGTGGTTTGCTGCTGGCATACGCCTCTGTGTTTGCTGTATTCTGGCTTTGTCTCTCAGGAGAGATCTACATCCGGCTCCTGTCGGCCTGCACTTCTTTGCTTCATCCATCTTGTCTAATTGGATGACTGTATATGTATGGGCCACATGTGGGGCAGGCTCTGAATGGGTGTTCCTTCTGGCTCTGTTTTGATCTTTGCCGCTCTATTTATTCTTGTTCCCCTTTTAAAGAAGGAGTGAAGCATTCACATTTTGATCATCCGTCTTGAGTTTCATTTGTTCTAGGCATCTAGGGTAATTCAAGCATTTGGGCTAATACCCACTTATCAATGAGTGCATACCATGTGTGTTTTTCTGTGATTGGGTTACCTCACTCAGGATGATATTTTCCAGTTCCAACCATTTGTCTACGAATTTCATAAAGGCATTGTTTTTGATAGCTGAGTAATATTCCATTGTGTAGATGTACCACATTTTCTGTATCCATTCCTCTGTTGAAGGACATCTGGATTCTTTCCAGCTTCTGGCTATTATAAATAAGGCTGTGATGAACATAGTTGAGCACGTGTCTTTTTTATATGTTGGGGCATCTTTTGGGTGTATGCCCAAGAGAGGTATAGCTGGATCCTCAGGTAGTTGAATGTCCAATTTTCTGAGGAACCTCCAGCCTGATTTCCAGTATGGTTGTACCAGTCTGCAATCCCACCAACAATGGAGGAGTGTTCCTCTTTCTCCACATCCTTGCCAGCATTTGCTGTCACTTGAGTTTTTGATCTTAGCCATTCTCACTGGTGTGAGGTGAAATCTCAGGGTTGTTTTGATTTGCAGTTCCCTTATGACTAAAGATGTTGAACATTTCTTTAGGTGTTTCTCAGCCATTTGGCATTCCTCAGCTGGCATACACATAATTTAAATGATAACAAGACCAGTCTTATAAAATAATCTTCTTGATTCTTGATAGAGTGACAGCATCAACTTGATCCTAGTCCATTATTCCCTGTGATGGTTTCAGGCCATGCCCTTTGTAAGTCTGGTTTTTTAATATTGATTTTTTTAATAAAAAATTATTTCTTGGCTATACTTTGTTTGGGGGGGTTCAGGGTATATGCATGTGATAAAGTATGTGTGCAGATGGTGTCACTTCTTTTCAGAGCATAAACCTTAGGTCATTAGGATAGGTGACAAAAGCCCTAACACTCTTAGTCATGTCTCTATCCCATTTCCTGTCACGTTAAGTTCCACAATTGTATGCTATAATGTTTATGTGCTAGGGAAAGGATTATAGGCTATTCTACTGATAGTTACTTCTCCCTCAGTTTTTCCACGGTGTTTTATAACTGGTCAATATCCTTTTTGGAAAGGTTGCATTTAATCTGCTGTTTGAGAGTTCACACAGGATGTCTACGCTGTGTTTTGATTACTTTCTCTTGCTTCTTTCTACCTTCTCTTATCTCCCTTTCCCCATTGCTCTCTCCTCCCTATCCTTTATCTCACATTCATTTCTTTGGTATTCTTTTGAGCAATTTGTGTGCAGTGGATTTGGAACTATACATTTGCAAAGGGTCTGCTCATCAGTGGATACACAGAAGACAATGATTGTTGCTCTGCAGAATCCGTCAGTAGCCAGCAAATCAGCAGGGAAGGATATGGTCCTATGAGTCCCACTATGATTTATGACTGACTGTCAACAGAGTCAGTCTTGTATAGCAGCAGCTGCTGTGAGATTGATTGCATTATTTGGGTTATGTATTTTCCAAAAGATAGCATTCACAGCCCTTCTCCATATCTTCCAGCTCTTAGATGTTTTCTGCCCCATCTCCAGTGATGTTCCTTGAGGCTCTGGACGTCTTACTACTTTTTCTTATAATATGTCATTTATTATCATCTTGTTATATTAGTTGAAAGGTCCGACTTTTCCCCTGATGGTTTTAGTCAAGAAGATTTGGAATTATATGCCGCAGTAATTATGAATATGAGATTGAAATTCTAAAAAAGTAAATTAATAATATGGGCTCAAATTATGATTTTTATGCTAGCTATAGATGCTTATTTTACATAGCCTGTAGAAAAAATATTTTATACATATTGTGTATCAACCTTCCCTACACATGCCATTTAACAAGACTTAAATTCCAGTCCCTACATATGTCCTACTACATGTAGAAAAGTCTGACTTGAGTATAGTGTGTAGTGTCATCTCATTGCTAGAGGCCCAGATTGAGTAAAAGGAGAAAGCAAATCAGCAGCATAAGCATTCACCCTACCCCTGCTGGCACGTATGGCACTGTCCTGCTCTGCCATGCAATATCCTCCCTGCCACAGTGACTTGAAATTCCATGAGCCAATGTTTATCTCCTCTGATTCTTCCAGGTATTTTGTAATAGCAATGGAATATACAATGACCACAGATAATTCTGTAGTACTTTAGGGTAAAGTTGCCTCACTCAAGAAGGTAGAACCTTAAAGAAAAAAGATTTATTCGTTTTCAACATCTCTGCATGCGGAGGAGGGCACCCAGAGAGACCGGAAAAGGATGCAACTGGAGCTGTGGGTTATGGCCTGTCTGATGTGAAAGAGATGACCCAAACCTAGGTTCTCTCTAAATGCAGCATATACTCTTAACCAATGATTCATCTTCTTAAGACAAAAAGTAAAGCTTAAAAGTGCTGCAACTTTCAAGCAACCAGAGCTTCAGGACTAAGACACTACCTAAAGACTATACATGGACTGACCCTGGACTCTGACCTCATAGGTAGCAATGAATATCCTAGTAAGAGCACCAGTGGAAGGGGAAGCCCTGGGTCCTGCTAAGACTGAACCCCCAGTGAACTAGACTGTTGGGGAGGTGGCAATGGGGGAGGATGGGAGGGAACACCCATAAGGAAGGGGAGGGGGAGGGGATGTTTGCTGGAAACCGGAAAGGGAATAACACTCAAATGTATATAAGAAATACTCAAGTTAATAAAAAAATTGCTGCACTTAGGAGTAAGCATGTCTGTAGAAAGGCAATAGAAAGGGAAGTGAGGAAAAGTGAGACATCTATGTTTCTATTTATATATGAACAAGAACAATAAACACCCTCTAGGTCACTTGTACACTTTTAGGTCTTTCTGGCTCCCACTCGACGACCCTTCCCTTTTTCTCAGCCTTCCTATAGTTTCAAGTAAAAAATGAAAATAAAAATTTCATGTTCTTTCCCAGAGTAAATCACTGGTTAGCAGGTCCAGCAGTTGCTGAATTATGAGAAGCAGTCTCCCTTCAGTAAGCTCACAGCACAGTAGGAGGTTGGGAGATCTTGTGTTATAATATCAGTGGGACTTGAGAATCAAAGAATCCTTATTTTATTAAAGCTCTCTTCTTCTCAAGCAGCTGTGTTTTATCAAAGTGCTTCTGGATAAAGTAGAGTGTCTGTGGAGGTGGATGGGCTTGACAGATCATACAGTTGTAATTTGTTTCAGATACTTCTAGACTACACCATTTGTTACAATTTCTACTGGTAAGTACAAAATTTCAAATCTCCCTTTGTGATTCTGAAGTTCTGCCTTTCTTCCAGAGTAAATGGAAGCTATAAATAATAATAAGATGATGGTGTTGTTGTTGTTGTGGTTGTGGTTGTTTTTTATTCCTTGTGATTTTACCCTCTAAGCTTTACAGAATTTTGGCTTTCTCTATAATAGTACAGAATTAATTGGCTGTGGATATAAAAAGTGTAATTGATTGTAGCTTCTAATTCATTTGTAACTTCTAATAGGACTTGAAGATTCTCTAATTCAGTGGCTCATATAGCAACACATAAAAATATCAATGTCAGAAACCCTAAGGTTTTATTTCACAACCTTCTTTTGTGCTTTTGACCATAGCACTTTGGACACTATGTTTGTCTATCTTTAAAGACACCTGAATGATCTAGTTGGCAGAAAGTCAGTATTTAGTTACAGCCTCATTCATACCAGAACAAAATAAATAAAACTTTGGACTTTATCCTTTATCTGGCACGATTGTTTTCCCTTACTGAAAACCATATTTGAAACTTATATTTATGAAATAAATGATGGCTTCAAGTTTCTGTATTAATTTCCAGTCCATCCTCATCTCTGGGTTAGAGAGTCAATTTGTTTTTCTTCTCTTAGGTGTCACTGGGCTTAAATTGTTTTCTGCCCATCCAGAAGATTTCTCTCCCTTAATGCTATAGAGGAAGATGAACTACTCATTGAGCTGACAGGAGTAAGAGTAGTAGGATTAGTTTGGTTTCAGAAGTGATGTATGGCTGCGGGGCATAAAATCTACAGAGATTCATATCCTGGAAGAGTAGTTAGTCTACGACAGCTGCTGCTATTATTTTTCAGTGCACAAATCTGCAGGCAAAGTGTCAAGGTCAGCTACAACTGTTTTCAAATTCTCTGGTTTTGTTATCAGCAAAACCGATTGGTCATTTCTTCCAATGTGTGTGTCATTTAACACGTGTATGTGAGTGTGTCTGTGCATATGTATATGTACATGTGTGGGTAAAATGTGTTGGCTAGTGTTTGATGTCAGGTATTTTCCTCAATTATTCTCTAACTTAATTTTAAGATTCATCATATTTTATTTATGTGTATGTGTGTACATCTCTTTGTGGGTCTATGCATATGAGGGCAGATACTATAAAGGCCAAGAAATTTATCAGATCCATTGTAACTGGAGTTATAGTGATGAGCTGCCTGACATGTGTGCTGGGTCACACATGGATAAACCTGGATTCTTGGGAAATATGCTCACTCCTAAGTACTATGTCATTTCTCTAGTGCATCCGATTTGTTTTCTGTGACTGGATTTCTCACTGAACCTACAGCTTGCCAACTCACCTAAGCTGTCACAATAAGATCCCAGGGATGGTCCTGTCCCTACCTCTGCAGTGCCAGGCAGTATACCCATCTTTCTACTTGTAGATGCCAGCAATCAAACTTGGGTCTGCAAGTTTGCACTTGATTGGTTGAACTCTCTTTATTGTCCTTTGTAGGGTAGTTCAAAAGGATGCAGAAATCAGTAGCTCTGAGTGATTGGGTGGCCAAAGTAATTTAAGAAAATCCAATGAACATTAAAATTATATTATTTTTAACTCAATTAGTATCTAGGGCACTCTGGTACCTGGTTAAAATATAAAACTTGTTCAAAGAACAACTACTTCTTTTTTATTATTATTATTATTAACTTGAGTATTTCTTATATACATTTCGAATGTTATTCCCTTTCCCGGTTTCCGGGCAAACATCCCCCTCCCCCTCCCCTTCCTTATGGGTGTTCCCCTCCCAACCCTCCCCCCATTGCTGCCCTCTCCCCAACAGTCTAGTTCACTAGGGGTTCAGTCTTAGCAGGACCCAGGGCTTCCCCTTCCACTGGTGCTCTTACTAGGATATTCATTGCAACCTACGAGGTCAGAGTCCAGGGTCAGTCCATGTATAGTCTTTGGGTAGTGGCTTAGTCCCTGGAAGCTCTGGTTGGTTGGCATTGCTGTACATATGGGGTCTCGAGCTCCTTCAAGCTCTTCCAGTTCTTTCTCTGATTCCTTCAACAGGGGTCCCGTTCTCAGTTCAGTGGTTTCCTGCTGGCATACGCCTCTGTATTTGCTGTATTCTGGCTGTGTCTCTCATGAGCGATCTGCACTCACATTTTGATCATCCGTCTTGAGTTTCATTTGTTCTAGGCATCTAGGGTAACTCAAGCATTTGGGCTAATAGCCACTTATCAATGAGTACATACCATGTATGTCTTTCTGTGATTGGGTTAGCTCACTCAGGATGATATTTTCCAGTTACAACCATTTGCCTACGAATTTCATAAAGTCATTGTTTTTGATAGCTGAGTAATATTCCATTGTGTAGATGTACCACATTTTCTGTATCCATTCCTCTGTTGAAGGGCATCAGGGTTCTTTCCAGCTTCTGGCTATTATAAATAAGGCTGCGATGAACATAGTGGAGCACGTGTCTTTTTTATATGTTGGGGCATCTTTTGGGTATATGCCCAGGAGAGGTATAGCTGGATCCTCAGGCAGTTCAATGTCCAATTTTCTGAGGAACCTCCAGACTGATTTCCAGAATGGTTGTAGCAGTCTGCAACCCCACCAACAATGGAGGAGTGTTCCCTTTCTCACATCCTCGCCAGCATTTGCTGTCACCTGAGTTTTTGATCTTAGCCATTCTCACTGGTGTGAGGTGAAATCTCAGGGTTGTTTTGATTTGCATTTCCCTTATGACTAACGATGTTGAACATTTCTTTAGGTGTTTCTCAGCCATTCGGCATTCCTCAGCTGTGAATTCTCTGTTTAGCTCTGAACCCCATTTTTTAATAGGGTTATTTGTCTCCTTGCTGTCTAACTTCTTCAGTTCTTTGTATATTTTGGATATAAGCCCTCTATCTGTTGTAGGATTGGTAAAGATCTTTTCCCAATCTGTTGGTTGTCGTTTTGTCCTAACCACAGTGTCCTTTGCCTTACAGAAGCTTTGCAGTTTTATGAGATCCCATTTGTCGATTCTTGATCTTAGAGCATAAGCCATTGGTGTTTTGTTCAGGAAATTTTTTCCAGTGCCCATGTGTTCCAGATGCTTCCCTAGTTTTTCTTCTATTAGTTTGAGTGTGTCTGGTTTGATGTGGAGGTCCTTGATCCACTTGGACTTAAGCTTTGTACAGGGTGATAAGCATGGATCGATCTGCATTCTTCTACATGTTGACCTCCAGTTGAACCAGCACCATTTGCTGAAAATGCTATCTTTTTTCCATTGGATGGATTTGGCTCCTTTGTCAAAAATCAAGTGACCATAGGTGTGTGGATTCATTTCTGGGTCTTCAATTCTGTTCCATTGGTCTATCTGTCTGTCTCTGTACCAATACCATGCAGTTTTTATCACTATTGCTCTGTAATACTGCTTGAGTTCAGGGATAGTGATTCCCCCTGAAGTCCTTTTATTGTTGAGGATAGTTTTAGCTATCCTGGGTTTTTTGTTATTCCAGATGAATTTGCAAATTGTTCTGTCTAACTCTTTGAAGAATTGGATTGGTATTTTGATGGGGATTGCATTGAATCTGTAGATCGCTTTTGGTAAAATGGCCATTTTTACTATATTAATCCTGCCAATCCATGAGCATGGGAGATCTTTCCACCTTCTGAGGTCTTCTTCAATTTCTTTCTTCAGTGTCTTGAAGTTCTTATTGTACAGATCTTTTACTTGCTTGGTTAAAGTCACACCCAGGTATTTTATATTATTTGGGTCTATTATGAAGGGTGTCTTTTCCCTAATTTCTTTCTCGGCTTGTTTCTCTTTTGTGTAGAGGAAGGCTACTGATTTATTTGAGTTAATTTTATACCCAGCCACTTTGCTGAAGTTGTTTATCAGCTTTAGTAGTTCTCTGGTGGAACTTTTGGCATCACTTAAATATACTATCATATCATCTGCAAATAGTGATATTTTGACTTCTTCTTTTCCGATCTGTATCCCCTTGATCTCCTTTTGTTGTCTGATTGCTCTGGCTAGAACTTCAAGAACTATATTGAATAAGTAGGGAGAGAGTGGGCAGCCTTGTCTAGTCCCTGATTTTAGTGGGATTGCTTCAAGTTTCTCTCCATTTAGTTTAATGTTAGCAACTGGTTTGCTGTTTATGGCTTTTACTATGTTTAGGTATGGGCCTTGTATTCCTATTCTTTCCAGGACTTTTATCATGAAGGGGTGTTGAATTTTGTCAAATGCTTTCTCAGCATCTAATGAAATGATCATGTGGTTTTGCTCTTTCAGTTTGTTTATATAATGGATCACGTTGATGGTTTTCCGTATATTAAACCATCCCTGCATGCCTGGGATGAAGCCTACTTGATCATGGTGGATGATTGTTTTGATGTGCTCTTGGATTCGGTTTGCCAGAATTTTGTTGAGTATTTTTGCGTCAATGTTCATAAGGGAAATTGGTCTGAAGTTCTCTTTCTTTGTTGGGTCTTTGTGTGGTTTAGGTATAAGAGTAATTGTGGCTTCATAGAAGGAATTCAGTAGTGCTCCATCTGTTTCAATTTTGTGGAATAGTTTGGATAATATTGGTACGAGGTCTTCTATGAAGGTCTGATAGAATTCTGCACTAAACCCGTCTGGACCTGGGCTCTTTTTGGTTGGGAGACCTTTAATGACTTCTTCTATTTCCTTAGGAGTTATGGGGTTGTTTAACTGGTTTATCTGTTCCTGATTTAACTTCGGTACCTGGTATCTGTGTAGGAAATTGTCCATTTCCTGCAGATTTTCAAGTTTTGTTGAATATAGGCTTTTATAGTAAGATC
Source organism: Rattus rattus (assembly GCF_011064425.1). NCBI lineage: Eukaryota > Metazoa > Chordata > Mammalia > Rodentia > Muridae > Rattus > Rattus rattus. The sequence continues at coordinate 69,663,868 of NC_046159.1, forward strand.
TGATGATTTTTTGAATTTCCTCTGAATCTGTAGTTATGTCTCCCTTTTCATTTCTGATTTTGTTAATTTGGACACACTCTCTGTGTCCTCTCGTTAGTCTGGCTAGGGGTTTATCTATCTTGTTGATTTTCTCAAAGAACCAACTTTTGGTTCTGTTGATTCTTTCTATAGTCCTTTTGTTTCTACTTGGTTGATTTCAGCTCTGAGTTTGATTATTTCCTGCCTTCTACTCCTCCTGGGTGTATTTGCTTCTTTTTTTGTTCTAGAGCTTTTAGGTGTGCTGTCAAGCTGCTGACATATGCTCTTTCCTGTTTCTTTCTGCAGGCACTCAGCGCTATGAGTTTTCCTCTTAGCACAGCTTTCATTGTGTCCCATAAGTTTGGGTATGTTGTACCTTCATTTTCATTAAATTCTAAAAAGTTTTTAATTTCTTTCTTTATTTCTTCCTTGACCAGGTTATCATTGAGTAGAGCATTGTTCAATTTCCACGTATATGTGGGCATTCTTCCCTTATTGTTATTGAAGACCAGCTTTAGGCCGTGGTGGTCCGATAGCACGCATGGGATTATTTCTATCTTTCTGTATCTGTTGAGGCCTGTTTTTTGACCAATTATATGGTCAATTTTGGAGAAAGTACCATGAGGAGCTGAGAAGAAGGTATATCCTTTTGCTTTTAGGGTAGAACGTTCTATAAATATCCGTTAAGTCCATTTGGCTCATGACTTCTCTTAGTCTGTCTCACGCCTCTGTTTAATTTCTGTTTCCATGATCTGTCCATTGATGAGAGTGGGGTGTTGAAATCTCCTACTATTATTGTGTGAGGTGCAATGTGTGTTTTGAGCTTTAGCAAGGTTTCTTTTACGTATGTAGGTGCCCTTGTATTTGGGGCATAGATATTTAGGATTGAGAGTTCATCTTGGTGGATTTTTCCTTTGATGAATATAAAGTGTCCTTCCTTATCTTTTTTGATGACTTTTAGTTGGAAATTGATTTTATTTGATATTAGAATGGCTACTCCAGCTTGCTTCTTCAGACCATTTGCTTGGAAAGTTGTTTCCCAGCCTTTCACTCTGAGGTAGTGTCTGTCTTTGTCTCTGAGGTGTGTTTCCTGTAGGCAGCAGAATGCAGGGTCCTCTTTATGTATCCAGTTTGTTAATCTATGTCTTTTTTTGGGGGGTGTTGAGGCCATTGATGTTGAGAGATATTAAGGAATAGTGATTATTGCTTCCTGTTATATTCATATTTGGATGTGAGGTTGTGTTTGTGTGCTTTTCTTCTCTTTGTTTTGTTGCCAAGACGATTAGTTTCTTGCCTCTTCTTGGGTATAGCTTGCCTCCTTATGTTGGGCTTTACCATTTATTATCCTTTGTAGTGCTGGATTTGTAGAAAGATATTGTGTAAATTTGGTTTTGTCATGGAATATCTTGGTTTCTCCATCTATGTTAATTGAGAGTTTTGCAGGATACAGTAGCCTGGGCTGGCATTTGTGTTCTCTTAGGGTCTGTATGACATCAGTCCAGGATCTTCTGGCCTTCATAGTTTCTGGCGAGAAGTCTGGTGTGATTCTGATAGGTCTGCCTTTATATGTTACTTGACCTTTTTCCCTTACTGCTTTTAATATTCTTTCTTTATTTTGAGCGTTTAGTGTTTTGACTATTATGTGACGGAGGTGTTTTCTTTTCTGGTCCAATCTATTTGGAGTTCTGTAGGCTTCTTGTATGCCTATGGGTATCTCTTTTTTAGGTTAGGAAGTTTTCTTCTATGATTTTGTTGAAGATATTTACTGGTCCTTTGAGCTGGGAGTCTTCACTCTCTTCTATACCTATTATCCTTAGGTTTGATCTTCTCATTGAGTCCTGGATTTCCTGTATGTTTTGGACCAGTAGCTTTTTCCGCTTTACATTATCTTTGACAGTTGAGTCAATGATTTCTATGGAATCTTCTGCTCCTGAGATTCTCTCTTCCATCTCTTGTATTCTGTTGGTGAAGCTTGTATCTACAGCTCCTTGTCTCTTCTTTTGGTTTTCTATATCCAGGGTTATTTCCATGTGTTCTTTCTTGATTGCTTCTATTTCCATTTTTAATTCCTTCAACTGTTTGTTTGTGTTTTCCTGGAATTCTTTCAGGGATTTTTGCGATTCCTCTCTTTAGGCTTCTACTTGTTCTCTAAGGGAGTTCTTCACGTCTTTCTTGAAGTCCTCCAGCATCATGATCAAATCTGATTTTGAAACTAGATCTTGCTTTTCTGGTGTGTTTGGATATTCCATGTTTGTTTTGGTGGGAGAATTGGGCTCCGATGATGCCATGTAGTCTTGGTTTCTGTTGCTTGTGTTCCTGCGCTTGCCTCTCGCCATCAGATTATCTCTAGTGTTACTTTGTTCTGCTAATTCTGACAGTGGCTAGACTGTCCTATAAGCCTGTGTGTCAGGAGTGCTGTAGACCTGTTTTACTGTTTTCTTTCAGCCAGTTATGGGGACAGAGTGTTCTGCTTTTGTGTGTGTAGTTTTGTCCCTCTACAGGTCTTCAGCTGTTCCTGTGGGCCTGTGTCTTGAGTTCACCAGGCAGGTCACTTGCAGCAGAAAAGTTGGTCTTACCTGTGGTCCCGAGGCTCAAGTTCATTCGGGGTGCTGCCCACGGGCTCTGAGGTGGCAGTAACCAGGAAGATCTGTGCCGCCTCTTCCGGAGCCTCCGTGCACCAGGGTTCCATATGGCCTCCGGTGTTTTCCTCTGGAATCAGTAATGTGTGCAGAGAGCAGTCTCTTCTGGTTTCGCAGGCGTGTCTGCCTCTCTGAAGGTTTAGCTCTCCCTCCCACGGGATTTGGGTGCAGAGAACTGTTTATCCGGTCTGTTTCCTTCAGGTTCCGGCGGTGTCTCAGGCAGGGCTCCTGCCTCACCTGGGCCCTCTCCACGGGAGCCCAGAGGCCTTATACAGTTTCCTCTTGGGCCAGGGATGTGGGCAGGGGTGGGCAGTGTTGGTGGTCTCTTCTGCTCTGCAGCCTCAGGAGTGCCCACCTGACCAGGCGGTGGAAGGTATCTCTCCCACGGGTTCTGGGAGCAGAGAGCTGCTGCGGGCGGGATCCGGGTGTGGGACTTCCCACAACTACTTCTTTTATTTTGAGTTAGTATAAATGTAATGCTTAAAGGTTAATATCAATTATAAATAGCATACCATTAGATAATTCAGAGGTCTGGGTGAGATTCTAATTTTTCATGGTGATTATTCGTTAGTATATTTATTATTCTTCACAGCTTACATGGAGCTTTAGGTCATCCTAATTGCAGGGATTGAAAATGAAAATTTCCCATCTTTATTGTGTACAAAGTACTTGTGCTCAGTGTCTCTCTCCCAGGTGTTAGTCAGCTGACTGACTCTAACATCCTTCTTTGATATTGTGTAAAACTTTCCATCTTTAGAGTTGTACATGGATGGAAACATATATTTGCCTGTGAATTATATAGGATATCAACAAAAATCATTACAGAATAAATTAAAAACTTTCAAGTTTATTTGGATTCTCTACTTTATTAATTGTCTGACCTTGGGAAAACTGCTTGAAGTTTACTGAAATATATTTATCTCATCTGTAAAATAGGTGTTGAAGATTTCTGGTTGCTGTCAGCTTAAAGTATCTACCATTTTGTAATAAAATATTTCAAATTGAAATAATAAAAACGTTATATTTTTTATGAGTTTAGAATCTATGAGGGAGTCCCAGCAGAATTAGGCACAGATCTTTTGCTATTCTTACCTGACTGAGGTAAGCAAGTTGGCTATGGATACTAGACTAGGCTAGAAGGTTCAATAGAGTTGACCTAATATTTAGATACCTCCAGGCATTCTAAGTTTCTTAGTGTCTCTTTATTCAATAGTCTTCCCTCGTTGTCTTTTCAATATATGGATGACTTCCAAGAGAACAGAGGATGAGATATGAGATCTCCAAATAGCTAAGCTGAACTGTTAGAACTTAGCCTTCTCTGGGTCAAACCAAATTTACACCTTAGCCCAGGTATAATAAATTATGTGTGTGCATCTCTCTCTCTCTCTCTCTCTCTCTCTCTCTCTCTCTCTCTCTCAGTATATATATCAGAAATCAGATAGCAACTCAAAAGTGAAACACATAAACAGTATATTAAAACACGAGCAAGAGTTATAAAGGAAAAGAACAGAGCCGCGAGCTGTGGAACAGTGATTAAATTAATAGGTCAAGAAAAGCATCAGAACAAGCAGTCTCTGTTTTCTGAATTATAATCTGAATTGGAGGCAGCCTTCTGGACAGCAGGGTGGGACAAACACATGAGAGGCAGAAATAAGGGTGTGACATGGCCCTGAAACATGTCTCAAGTCTAGATGGTCACTGTGGCTATGACTTGGCAGTAGTATTTGGGAAATGACCATGTGCAGATGTTGGTTGGAAACACAGGGTTATGACAGTGTGAATTGTCTTCATTTTACCGCGGTGCTTACAGCTACTTCTATTGAGTCTTAGACAGCAAGACTGTTAAATTGTGGCTGATAGCATATTAGAAACCCAAGGAGAATCTTTGGTTTGTTGTTTATTTATTGAGCACGCTCTTAAATTCTAGATCAATGTGATGGAAATGAAGAGAAAAAGCATGAAACAGGCTCCAAAATTAACGATTCAAATGGACATGCCTTTGTACTGAGCCTATCTCATTTGCTGTTTCAAAACTTCTATAATTTCTAATATTATTAAACTTTTGGCTTAACATTGCTAAGGAAGAATCTATGATTTTACCTGGAAATTAAGTCAGCACCAGGTCTACAAATGCAGAATCACACAAATTAATATTTTAATTGAGTTGACAAAGCCTTCATGAGAATGACTATGCTGTAAAACTTTAATTATTCATGCAGAACAAAGAATGTAATCCAAATGTGACTTCTCTTTTTTTTTCCTCATCAAAAGAAGCAGGACACAAAGCAAATGATAAATTTAAGGCCAGACATTTAGAGCAGGCTCTAAATCACTGCAGATATCTCTGCTTGGTACAAAAAAGAATAAGATGAGAAAGATATTCCACCTCCTGATGGATGGAAATGGTCTTCTTTATAGTAATTTATACCAACTTGCACATAGTTGCTGTGTACTCAGCCCCATGCAATGCATTTAGTGAGCTCACAAGCCAGCTTCTGATGCTTTATAATACACAGTCTTGCTGAGTGAGCAGATACATTACAGATGTAAGAAAATGCCAAAATAATATACATATGAGGAATATATAATCTAGTTCTATTGATGAAAGCACATAAAATTGAGAGGAAAGTCTGCCATGTACAAACATACATGGGGGAATTCAGATATATTTAAACCTAAAAGGTAGTTTCTGTTTTCAAAGATTTATCTTGCACATGTATGTGTATTTGTGTGTGTGTGTGTGTGTGTGTGTGTGTGTGTGTGCGCGCACGCGCGCACGCGTGCACGATCCTGACAGTACAGCATCAGCCATGCTGACTGGAGTTGATATGCCTATTTGTAGAGATGAGGCTAAGTATTGCTTTGTGTGACTGTTTCACAAGTAACTGTTATTTCCTTTATTTTCTTCTTCGTTATACATGAAGAGAAAATTGAATCCGTGTCTTGTTTTGTATTCAGACACTCTCACCTGTCTGGCACCAGCTTTGAGGCTGAGACTTAAAATGTACACCCAAAGTAAAAGGGTCTGCTGGAGAACTTACTAATATAGAGTGTGACCTCCTGAACACAGGATGCATTAAGTCATATTTTGCACTTGATCTAAGTCATATTTTAAAAAGTAGACCTCCCAAACATATAGAACAAATCATATCAAGAAGGATCCAGAAAATGTGATTGATTTACACAATGGAATATTACTCAACTATTAAGAATGAGGACATCATGAGTTTTGTAGGTGGATAACTGGAACTAGAAATATCATCCTAAGGGAGGTAACTCAGACCTCACTAATAAGTGGATATTGGCCAAAAAATGTAAAGAACACCCAGGACACAATTTTCAGAACTCAAGAAGGTTAACAAGCCAAAGGACCCAAGTGAGGATTCCTTAATCCCACTTGGGAGGGTAAAGAAAGCAATCATGAGGGTGAGGGAGGGCAAAGGGAAGGCAGAGGGAGGGAGTTACCTGGATGGGAGAGGGGATAGAGAGGGGAAGGGGGAAAATGATCAGGTGTTGGAGGGGACAGGACTGATGCCCAGAGGGCAAGCAGAAAGATTGGAAACAGGTAACCTCAGGAGGTAGGAGGTGTGGGGGACCCTCTAGAATGTACCAGAGATTTGGGAGATGAGAGACTCTCAGACTCAAAAGGAGGAACCTTGGATGAAGTGGTCTAAAGTGGGGATGGGGAACTTGTAGAGGCCATCTCCAGTGGAGGGACAAGACATCAAGTGGAGTGATAGAGTTGTCATCCCACAGTCTAAAATCTCTGATCCAGAATTGTCCCTGTCTGAAAGAATTGCAGGGACAAAATTGGAGAAAAGCATGAGAGAAAGAAGGTTCTGTGATGGGCCCAAATTGGGATCCAACTGAAGGAGAGGCTCCGGGGCCTGACACTGTTGCTGATTCTGTGGCGTGCATGTAAACAGGAGCCTAGCATGACTGCCCTCTGAGAGGTCCAACAAGAAGTTGAGAGAGTCAGGTGCAAAAACTGTCACCCAACCAATGGACAGAAGCTAGGAAACCTTGTGCTTGAATTGGGGAAAAGCTAAAAGAAACTGGCCCCATGGAAGGACCAGCAGTCTCAACTGACCTGGACCCCAAGATCTCTCAGACACTGAGCCACCAACCAGGCAGCATACACTAGCTGACAATGAGACACCTGACACATATACAGCAGAAGACTGTCAGGTCTAGCCTCAGTGAGAGAACATGCACATGACTCTTGAGAGACTTGAGGCCTCAGGGAGTGGGGAGGTCTGGTGGAGTTGGGGGGCATGAGAGGTAGGGACATAGTGTTGGGGACAGAGGTATGGGATGGTGTACAATAGGGGGCATACCCAGAACAAGGTGAAGATTGGACTGTAAAAAGGATTAAAGAATAAAAATAAAATAAAATAAAAAAGCTTCCAACAACCTCGCCTAGATCCCACACAAAGGAGGACACTCAGCACTGTGATGACAGTGGCTCCCATCAGCTTGTGATCTGGCTACCCATGCATGTTAAGGAATTGACAAGCAAAAATAAAACAAAAAAAATGCCAGTCTTTCAGGCATTAATTCTACTCAGACGCTATGGCTAATATGTCTTGCTTGAAATTGCTGTTTCCATCCAGAGCTGATTTTGCATCTTGCCCTTGCAGCTTGCCTTAACACTGTGCAAGACCCTGCACCTCAGGCATGGTTCTGCATACCCCAGCAGCTCTCTTCTGTTTTCACAAATATTTGAACACTGCAGTGACTCTCTGCATCATGATGAACTCTCTGCCTTTACCTCCAGCGGAGCATCTTTGAACACTTTGAACTCTGCTGTAGACTCTAGCTCCTTTTATAGCCAATTTGGAACATATGTGTGTATGTTTATACACACGTATTTTATAAATATGCATATAAGTGTATTGACTAGGTTTTACTTTTCAGTTGTTAAGACAGAATATCACAACACAATGCACATAGAGTAGAAATGGTTTATTCTACTTTACAGTTCTAAAGAAATAGAAGTCATTGTTGTGTACAAGAATAACAACTAAAGTGAAGTTGGTAAGGCAAAAGGATCACATAGAGGCAGTATAGACAGAAATCAGAAATGGAGCATAGTTTAAAACCTCATTGCATATCCCTGCTGACGTATTTCCTCCAGTAAGAGTTACCACCCAAAGCCTTCATAACATTCACAAACAGTACCGTTCACTGCCTATGGAACACATTTCTCCTGTGTGTGTTTGTGCATGTGTGTGTATACATATGCACAGGTGTGTGCATGCATTACCATGTGATGTGTATGTTTGATCTAAGACTTAATATTTATATTGAGATTTGACTGAAAGAACTCATTTTTGCCAAAGTTATTGAGACTGTTTGTCAAATTACTGCCAGTGAAACACAAATAATTTATGAATTATTCTGATGTTGTAGATGATACTAACGTGTTTCTGGCAGAGTGTGGTTGGAATACCTCTGCCTTTGAGCAAGGATTGATGCAAATCAAGTGTTGCTCATAATCACAAGAAAAATACAGGTACCATCAGTCTTATAGTGGCACAGACTTGAGCCATAATGAAGGGCTGCTTGAAGCGATGGCTGCTTCTGCATTATTCTGTTGTGTCTTATGTTGCCGTCTGTAGCCAAAGGGAAGTGAGCTAATGAGATTCTCACTTACTTTTCCTGTGTCTGTATACTTTTTGGACAAATCACATTGCTTAGTCAATATCCTCTTTTAATTGTATTGGGTACAAATATGGTCAAATAAAAGATATGATCTTTCTTCATGGTACCTCTTACGTCAGAATTATGCAAGGTTAGAACTAGTTATTCTTAGTCAATTAGCTCATGTGGAGAATTGTTAGTGGTGGGAAACAAAAATAAATGCATAAACATTTTAAAAAGAATAAGTAAAAAATTAAACTCAGGTGTACAATAAGAATATTTATAGTCAATGTTTTTTTCTTCACTATATTTACACAGACCTAAGAAATGAGTTTATGATTGTAAGTAATCTATAACTTAGTAGTCTGAAAAAAATTAATGATTTGGAGATATAGATGTTTGGGAAAAACATAGGAACTTGATTTAGAAAAACCAATAAATCCTGAATCTGTTTTTCTTTGGAGAGCATGGGTGGTATCTGGGTGTTTCTGATTAAAGAGAGTCCATGGTTTCTCACATTTAAAGAATAAGGGTAGATTAGGTGCTAATATTGTGTTTTAGCATCAATTAGGAGGACATAAGATGAGATGAACCAAAAGAAAGAGAAAAATGTGTGATCACAAAGAATAAAAATTAATTACATTCAGTACATAATATATATGTATATGTACATACACATGCACATGAACATGCATACAGACATACATGCATGTGAACACATGTGTTTATGTCTGAGAGAAGACACAAACAGAGGATAATGTGTAAGGTCTAAAATTAAGAAAGTATATTTGTCCTCTTCCAAGATGAAATTAGAATCAATTTTGTTGGGGATTTGATTCATTTCTCCTGATAATTGTCTGTTTTCCTTAATTAATCATTTGTTTATGAGGACAAAGCTTATACTAGCAGTAGCTCACAATACACCAATACTGTGTTCTGTATAAACTAAATGATAAAGGGAACCCAGAAGTTATTGAGTCTTACACTGAGTTACCATTTAATAAGTGAACTTTTAAAATTATTAAGGAGGCAGGTTTATTATTTGCAACACAGATTAGTGATATGGTACTTCATAGTGTAAAAATATTGTGTTCATTACTAAAGGTCACTGTAAGAAAACACTTCTATGTATTATCTCTGTGGAGTATGTCTCGGCTCTCTCTGTGTTTCTCTGTGTGTCTCTCTCTGTGTCTCTGCCTCTGTCTATGTCTCTCTGTCTCTCTGTCTCTCTGTCTCTCTGTCTCTCTCTCTCTCTCTCTCTCTCTCTCTGTGTGTGTGTGTGTGTGTGTGTGTGTGTGTGTGTGGGGGTGATGTTCACAAAATCCATCATACATGTGCAGAGGTCAGAGAACAAACTCAGGTGTCAGTGTTCATCATGTTCTATCTTGTGGAATCAAGATTTTCTTGTTTCCTGCCACATATATCATGGGTTTCTTGGAATTCTTTTTCTTCTGTCTCTTATTTTCCTCTATGAGTGCTGAGGTTATAAGCATAACCTGCTTAATAACCCGTAATCCCATGGGTCTTTGGAATCCAAATTCCAGTCTAAATTTTGTGCTACACATGCTTTACCTGCCCACTGAACCATCTCCTTAGGGCCCAACTTTGTGGATTTTTATACATAGGTTCTCCCACTGAGAGTTGGAAAGAATTCAGGCTACTTCTAGGCAAAATCCCCAAGAATAAACAATGTTTCTGGAAAAAATTCTTAATGAGGTGAACTTAATGATATGGAGTACTTATTTTATTTTGTATCCTTACATCCTTGCATTTTTTTCCCTAGTGAGTGGCATGATGTCACCAAAAACTTTCACTTCCTCCCTTAGTCCTCCTCTCCCATCTAAAAAGTATGCTGATGGATAACTTGTTTTTTTTATGTTTCTTGGTATAGTTTAACCAATGAAAGTATTTTGGTAATCAGTACAACATACCACCTGCTGTTAGGGAAAAGAAAACCTGTTCATGGGGCTGGAGACATGGTCCAATGGTCATGAGTGCCTCCTGTCTTTTCTACATGACATGAAATCAGGCCTGGTGCCACAGTTAGGCCCCTCTAAATCTCTTACAGACACACACACACACACACACACACACACACACACAGAGAGAGAGAGAGAGAGAGAGAGAGAGAGAGAGAGAGAGAGAGAGAGAGAGAGAGAAAAGCTAATATCATTTAATACACTGGATATTGAATACACCTATCAACCTTTGTTATTTAGAAGTCTTGTTGATGGTATAGTCAGTACTAATTTCAAGCTTCCATCAAATCCATAAAGGCCTGACAGTACCCTGTAATTGACTCATTTCCAAACACATAAAATCATGCGTTCAAGCCAATATAAAATGAACATGTGAACTTAATGAAGTAAACTGTAGGATGCTGATGCCAGCTCAAAGGAAAATTTAAAGCACCTGGTATTCATGGGTAATTTAATAAAGGAATGTTAGGAAAAGACAATTGAGTTTGATATGAAGTGATTTAAAGTTCAAGAATAATAAATTGCAATATTTGAGCTGTTGCTTTCTACCAGGCAAAAGATAATTGCGATTTTGATGGTTAAACTTTGCTACACGTTAACCTAAGACCTCCAGACATTTGAAGTAATCCATTTAAGGCCAGGTCAATAAGCCTAGAATCTATCTTGTTCTCAAAGAAAACACTGTGAATACCCTATGCTCGTTTCCATGATTTGAAACTTTTGATGAACATTGGATCCTACTTAGGATGCCCCTAACATTTTCTTTTACAGCTTATCCACTTTTGTAAAACCTCTAAGGAGAACCGCATTCTCAAAATCATAAACATTTCCTTCATAACTTATTAAGTTCTGATTATTTTCTAGAGGAAGAAAAATAGCAGGAGAAAACTTTGTAATATTTTATTTTTGATAAAACATTATTGTTATTATAAAATATTTTAAACTTTAAATTAGGTAGTGTTATATATGTGAAATATATTGAAATATATATTTGAAATTTATTGGAATATATATTTTTAGAAATATATCTCGATATATATGGAAACATTACCTAAGATACAAATATATGTATATTTGTGTGTATGTCATATATATGTGTCATATATATATGTGTGTGTGTGTGTAATATAGAGAGATGCTAGATAGATAGATAGATACACACACTAATTTTGTTTTATATTTTTATATTTTTCTGATAGAGTTTCTCACTCTGTATCTCACTTGTAATTAGGCTGGTGCTAGGCAAGCCCCAGAGATTCTTCTGTTTTTGCTTCATCTGTCTCCTAGCAAAACAAACTGGAGTTACAAGTATTTTTTAAATTATGATAAAATCTGTATTCAGGTCTGCAAATTTGTTCAGATATGCTTTTTCCTAGTGAAGCATCTTTCCAGGACAATCTTCAATTCACCCTCTGATTCTTTTGGCTTCACACGAACCAATGTTGTTCTGGAGGCATTTTATGGACAAGTTAGTACTTCTATTTTGATTTTCTGCACTCTGTCTTTTCTTGTAGTTTTCTGCTACAGCCTAGTCCAGTCTAGTTTATTTGATCTGAGTTCCACTTAGAGAGGAGTGTTGAATTTTTCATTTAGGAACAAAAATTCCCCAACAGTGATACAATGCCTCCTGCAATCAGTGTAATTCTTATTTTATGTGTTGGGGCCAGGAAGCCGCATCTTTTGCCTGCAGTGACAGATTCTGCAAAAGTGATCATGAAGAAAATGCCCTGGGAGGATTTTAAAGGGAGTCAGAAATTTTTTGTGACTATAAATTTTATAGTAATGAATATGTCTTTATTATTGATTTTTCAATATTCACCTTCAAAAGCTATTGTGGTGGTTCATGCCAGTAATAACAGCACTTGGAAGGTAGGTACTGGCCGATTAGGAATACAAATCGCTCTTTGGTTATAGAATAGGTTCAAACTCAGCCTAGATATTGTCTCAAAAAGCTAATAAGGGGCAGAGTTCTTTATAGCAGGATAGCTCAGTCTTTAGAAATGCTATCACTAAGCCTGAAATCTGTCTGTTCCCCATGTTCCTCATGATGTAAGGCAAGAACTGATCTTCCTATGCATGCCTTAGCGTCTGGACACTGCAACTTCAAACACTCAATAGATGAAAAATATGTAACAATATTTTTTAAAAATCTTTCTTCATACCATGCATTTCTGTTGTATAGCAGTTTCCTCTGAGGCTAAGACATTCTACCCTGCAAAGAAATATAAGGTAGAGGGAAAGCAACTTACAATAGTTTCAAAAAGTCCCTGAAATTGACTGGATGCACCAGGCCCCTTTAAAGTAAGCACTAAAGTCAAGCTGAGAAGAATCAGAGAACAGTTGCGTAGAAGCAGCAATTGAATTTTTAAATCAACTGAGTCACTTGGGAAGAACATTCTCCAACCGGTTGTGCTGTTTGTGCTCCAGGTACCCGGGTTTTGTGACAGATTCTGGGGTAGGCTTTAGTGATACACCATTTTTGCTCCTGTCAGTAGTAATTCACACTACTCCTGTAAGTAACTCCCACACAACTTATTTGTTCTACAAATCGTGCTTTGGTGATATCCATAACATGGTCTGTTGTGGGTTCTGTATCTGGGGTGAGTAAATGTGTGTGTTATGCCTCCCCAAGAAAAGTCTTGCACCACAAATACAAATAGAACACTTGAAAGAGGTGAGCTTTATATGACCCAGAAGACTAGCATTTGTGGTACTGAAAGTTGTTATGCATGGTGCCAAAAAAGAAAAATCATTCAATTGTCCTCCCTATCTCTGATGCCCATGATAGTAATTACCAGTCCGAGAAGATATCCGCAATGGTATAACAGAGGAATTCTTATCTATATCTAATATGCTTATCTTATCTAATATTAAGTGAATATTCATCAAAATATGTATGTGCAAACAACAGTAAAAAGGGTGAATTATATTTATATATTTATTTTATATTTACACCGGACAATCATTTAAAAAAATAAAAGTAAATCACGTAATTAAAATATCTGCCTTCAAAGGGATTCATCCTAAGGTGTTTTTCTTCTTTTTCAGCTGGTCTTTCATATCCTGAGTCCCCAGCACTGGTACACAAGGTCTAATTTCAGTTATGAGACACAATTGTCTTTGTCTATCATCACATCGGTGGTGTTGGATGAAACTCAGAGGCCCTGCATGTTAGACAAGTGCTCTACCACTGAGCTACATCCGCCAGCTTGTCTGTTAGGATGGTGCAGAACACATTGCTGAACATATTATCACTTTCACATGTCCTTGTTGCAAAAGATAATAAAGGGCAAGAAGAGAAGGTGTCACTTAGTCAGAGAAGTGAGAATGATGGCTTGAGATGAGCAGCATAGGAGCACAGACCCAAGACAAGCACAGTCACACTTACCTCCGTATCCTTCAGAGAATAGGGTCAAGCAAAGGAAAGGGAAACTTTTAGAGTTGCCATCATGAGGGCAAAGTGTTGTCATGTGGTATTCTGGGGTCATGAATCTTGGACTCTGTAGCCATTTAGAGCTAAATATCACTTCACCTCCACCATATGCTAAGTTTTGTTCGGCATTTCAAAGCTGCTGAGTGAGGGAGAATTGGTTTTCTTTAAGGGGATGACCTCCTGATGGTCATACACTCAATATCAGGCCCTGTACCAGGAATATTTGGATGGGACAAATTGGACTCTATGGGATGAAAATGAATTAAAAGCAAATGTACGGAGAAATAGAAGTTGAGTGGAGTGGAAGTTGAGCATAGCTGAGAAGAGTTGGAGGAGGAGCTGGATACGTTCAAAATGTGCTGTATTAAATTTTCAAAGAACTAAAACAAGTATTATAAAATTAAAATTAAAATCACTCGTACTAACTACAGTTTGCCAGCTTAAGATTCTAGTTTCTAAAGCATTGAATAAGGTGATTTCAATACTCAAAGTATTACTTGCTGAGGACTTGCCATTATTAGATGGCATGGATTTGAAACTATTAAAAAAAAGCACAAACTAAATGTCCCAAGTGCTCTAACTAAACATCCTACACTTGCAATATCCCTGTTTTTGGGTAAAAGCCTCCATGAGGAGCTATTTGGGAAAATTACAAGGACATTAAAATCATTGATTACAGTGGACCAGTGAGCATCTTTCTATACCTCTTTCAAGTATCATTAAGTATCTTTCAACTCTCTTTTAGATGTATCTGACATTTTGATTTCAATATGACATTGACATTGTTCACCTAAAGAGTTCACCATCAAAAACCACACAATTGAGTCACAAAAAGAAAATCCAAAAAGCATACAAGGTTTTTACTAAATTTGTGATTTTGGGTGAGGCTACATTCATAGCTACAGTCAAACTTGTACAGTCCTGAGGCTGCTGGTGGGACACACCTGCTTGATAAATCTGTTGAAAAAATACTCATAAACTAATGCTATGGTTTGTTTTCATCTTAGTCTTACAGCTTTCCAGATCAGCAACTGACTACTAATATTTTAGATCCAATATTACCAGGATCCAAGTACCACTGGAATTAGGTGCAGTCTGCTGGTACCATTTATCCTGGCTGCATATGAAAGGAGTGATGTGTTATCCGGAATCAGAAAACTTTGTGTCAGTTTTCCAGTCCTTCTGCTATATTTTCTTTTAGTGGTGGGAAGAGGATAGGGAGGAAAGGGCAGTGTAAAGTGATGCAAGCTGGCTGGGAGTTCCAACATGGGCTGGACCTATGCATGGGCAAATCACCAAATACCCATAACCTGATAGTCTCTTATGTACAGTAAAATGCACTTCTTGTTTATGACTATAATCCATGTGGGATTCCCATCCTTGCTTGTATGTCTAATTATCTTTCAGAATTATGTTCAGTTATATACTACATGCAACTACTATAATATGTAGACTCACATATTCATAATTGTTTTTTTTAATTTTACCTAGGATATTCAATCTTCACTGTCAACATACTAGAATAACTACAATAATAATAATTGATTACATTTGGCTAACTTCATTCAAAATTCTTTAAAGAGATTTTTTCAATAGTATTTCAGTGTCATTTTCGTTCAACACAGGAGAAAAAAAGTAAAACATTTATAAATATCCTATGAATTCAATAAGATCATGAGATTAAAACAACAAAAATCCAGTAACCTGAACATAGTGATATGTTGATCTACAGCCACTTAATCTGTTAAACATCAGACAGGTTATTTTGAGAAATAACAGCAGCTTACAAGAGCACCCAGAATTCAGTACTCAGGACTCACATAGCACAAGGAAATAATCACCTCCCTTAAGTGTCCTCTGACCTCCACATGCAAATGTGTGTCCTACAAACAAACATAAATCAAATGTTAATAAAGAAACACCAACAATAGCAAATAATAGAATGCTTTAGAAAAGTAAAAGATTTAGCTCAGAGACATACAAATAACATACCTGTAACCATATACAAAAGTGTTCAAGTAAGTTCTTCATTATATGTGAAAGCTAATAAAATAGGGCAATATTTACAGATTCCTAAAATCTAAGATATTTGAAACCTACTTTGTTGCTAAGAGTATAGAAAATGAACAGTCTTGCTTTTTTTCTGTGGGAAAAATATTAAACCGTCATAGAAACACTTTGACAGTTAATTCCACTTCAAAGGACTAATTATAAGGGTGTACTTGCATAAAGGGGTACAGCTACTCATTTTAGAATTGTTTCAAAGGCACAGGATTAAAAAATTCTAAGTCATAGATTGGTAAATGGGTCACAAGGCATTCATACAATACGTTATTTTTCTATATAATGAAATTAAAATAATCACATTTTCACAGAACAGCCACAATGTCATGTGGCTCAAAGCAAAGTATATGTAGAAAGAGAACAGGTCACATGCATAATAACCTGCCCAGACATAGAGTCAGCCTCACTATACTTGTGAAATTGGAAAGAAGCCTCCGAAGAAAAGAAAATTCTGTTTCTCAGAGAGGTAGTGGAGAAGTAGGTTTACTGTTTTTTTCCTTCTTCTACTCTTTGCTACTATATTGTCTGCATATAGTACTGAACAACAAGGTGACTTACTATAAAATCTACAAATAATCTGTGAAAGGATGGATGGCATGGCTTGCTGGGTGGACGTGCCTCCTGCCAAGTCTGATGACTTAAGTTCAATTCCTGGAGCTCATGTAGTGAAGGAAGAAAAGACACTCCTATAGGTTGTCCTCTGAAACTATACCTATATGGTGGTATGCACAATGCAGTCATACACACAAGTACACACATAAAGAAACAGGATAGGGAAAGGGAGAGAGAGAGAGAGAGAGAGAGAGAGAGAGACAGACAGAGACAGAGACAGAGAGAGACAGAGAGAGAGACAGAGAGACAGAGAGACAGAGAGAGAGAGAGACAGAGAGAGAGACAGAGAGAGAGAGAGACAGAGAGAGACAGAGAGAGAGAGAGAGAGAGAGACAGAGAGAGACAGAGAGAGACAGAGAGAAATAGAGAAAAAGACAAACATGAAGGCACACGCCCATAAACACATTAAAGAATATCTGGAAGTTCATCAGGTTGTATTTTATAGGAAGATGGCATTATGGGAAAGAAGCCATATTTGAAGTCTAAAGAAAGAAGTAAGCTAGTGAGGTAACCACAATCAGGAACAAAGCCAAAAGACTGCACACAAAGGAAGCTTGGGAGCTAAATCCAGGAACACCAACTGTCTGCCCCAGCACCAGCTTATTTTAGGCAATATATATGGCTGTCTCCAGGTTGTGATGCAGTCTGCCTTTGCAATTTGAAAATCATTGCTGTAATCTCCAACAACCAAAGCACTAAAATCAATAGTGTTGATCGTATCTGATTAATCCACTTCCACTCAATGTCTACAAGCACAGCTGTGTTCAGACTAATTTTAGAGTCAGTTTTTCTTTTATGTAAAATACACTACAGTACTTTAGTATCTATGTAAATAAATGGAAGCTGTTCAGCTTGAAAGAGAAGGTGACAGAGTCTCTCCAAGGTATCTGTATAAAGCTATATTTCCAAGCTTTCCTCTAAGCAGGCCACTCTCTGTAGTCTTTCTGGTCTCACTTGAATCCTTTACTGTATGAAGGGGAGAAGAAGCAAAAGTAAAAACCGATACAAGGTTTGGTGCTAGTAACATGAGGATTTTCTATTGATTATTGAGAGAGTCATGCTTCTGGGACTTTCATATGGCAGTAGCCAGTAGCAACAAGTCTAGTATTTTAAAGGGTTTTGAGAGCTGTTCTTAACTTGATGTGCCTAACTCAACTGTTACAACACTTAATGTGCAGCCTCGATGTATGGAGATGTATCTTCAAAGAAATCAAACTGTGCTCTTTTGACAGTACCCTTATCAGCTCTATGGGTCCATTTCTTCCTCATCTTATATGCTCTGCATCTCGATATTGTATAGGTATCTCATTTAATTCTATAAATAAGATCACTAAGATGTTTATTATAGAATCTTTTAACCTTCATATATGTCTGTGCATGTGCATGTGTTCCTGTGTGTACACACAAGTCTACAATTTCTTATATGTCCATGTGTCCCTTCACAACAGTCACAAATAATATAAAATAACTCAGTGTGACTCTAACCAAGCAAGTGATAGTTCTGTATGACAAGAACTTCAAGTCTCTGAAGAAAGAAATTGAAGAAGATCTCAGAAGATAGAAAGATCTCCCATGCTCATGGACTGGCAGAAATAATATTGTAAAAATGCCAAAAGCAATCTACAGATTCTATGTAATCCCCATCAAAATTTCAATTCAATTCTTCATATAGTTAGAAAGAGCAATTTGCAAATTCATTTGGAATAACAAAACACCAAAGATATCAAAAATTATTTTCAACAATAGAAAACTTCTGGGGGAATCACCATCCCTGACCTCAAGCAGTATTACTGAGTCATCATGATAAAAATTTGTATGGTATTGGTACAGAGACAGGTAGGTAGATCAGTGGAATAGAATTGAAGACCCAGAAATGAACCCTTAACCCTGTGGTTACTTGATCTTTAACAAAGGAGCTAAAACCATCCAGTAGAAAAAAAAGGCAGCATTTTCAACAAAAGGTGCTGGTTCAACTGGTGGTCAGCATGTAGAAGAATGCAAATAAATATTTTCTTATCTCCTTGTTACAAAGCTCACATCTTAATGGATCAAGTACCTCCACATAAAAACAGATACACTGAAACTAATAGAAGAGAAAGTGAGGAAGAGCCTTGAACTCATGGGCACAGCGGAAAATTTCCGGAACAGAACACCAATGGCTTATACTCTAAGATCAAGAATCGAAAAATGGGAACTCATAAAATTACAAAGCTTCTGTAAGGCAATGGACACCGTCAATAGGACAAAATGGCAACCAACAGATTGGGAAAAGGTATTTACCAATCCTATATCTGATAGAGGGCTATTATCTAATATATACAAAGAATTCAGGAAGTTAGACTCCAGAGAATCAAATAATCTTATTTTAAAAATGGGATACAGAGGTAAACAAAGAATTCTCAAGTGAACAATATTGGATGGCTGAGAATCATCTAAAGTAATGTTCAACTTCTTAGTCATCAAGGAAATGTAAATCAAAACAATCCTGAGATCCCATCTCACACCAGTCAGAAAGGCTAAGATGAAAATCTTATGTGACAATAGATGCTGGCATGGATGTGGAGAAAGAGGAACGCTCCTTCTTTTTTTGGTGGGATTGCAAGCTGATACAATCACTCTGAAAATCAGTCTGGCAGTTTCTCAGAAAATTGGACATAGTACTACCTGAAGACCCAGCTAAGCCTTTCCTGGTCATATATACAAAAGATGCCCTAATATATAACAAAGACACATGCTCCACTATGTTCATAGAAGCCTTACTTATAATACCCAAAAGCTAAAAAGGACCAAGATGTCCTTCAACAGAGGAATGGGTAAAGAAATATGCACCCTTGTAGAATCAGGGGGTTGGGGGTAGGATTGGGGGTTTCCAGAGGGAAACCTGGGAAAGGGGTTAACATTAGAAATGTAAAGTTAGGGGTTGGGGATTTAGCTCAGTGGTAGAGCGCTTGCCTAGCAAGCACAAGGCCCTGGGTTCTGTCCCCAGCTCCGAAAAAAAGAAAAAAAGAAAAAAAGAAAAAAAAAAGAAATGTAAATTTAAAAAAATCCAGGGAAAGAAAAGAAAATGTGTGTGTGTGTGTGTGTGTGTGTGTGTGTGTGTGTTTGTGCAGAGGAGAATAAGTAACTTAGTAATTTTTGTCTGACCACTTTAAGGGTTCATGCCTGGAATCTCCATAATAAAGACCACATAGAAAATATAGAAAATTAAATAACTTATTTAAAGAAATTTACATGGCTCAGGAAGTTTCAAAACTTTCTGGACAAAAACACTTAGGAACAGTCTCTGTCTCTGTCTCTGTCTTCTCAGTGCTTGAACTACAGGCATGGACTTTCATATCTGGATTTTTACAAGAGTACCAAGGATCTGGAACCTAATTTTTGATGCTTTATGGCAGATACTTTATGGACTGAACCAATGCCCCAACCCTGTTAAGCCTGTCTTTTTAAGAGAATCATCTGGATTTTGTTTAGAGGACAAAGGCTTTGGCACATTACACAGTGTTAGGAAATTGAAAAGTTTAATTTGTGGAGATTCTTCTTGGCTTCTTTGTGCTCATCCTTATACAGATAGCACATGACAATTGTGTCCCAAGTCTTCATTGGATTAGAGAGGGAGATATTGAAATTCCCTGACATGAGGTACTCAAGTAGAGAAGGTTTATACTGGCTCAGGCAATAGTTGGTATAGAAGGCAAGGGTGCACATGCGTGTGGCAGAGACCCTCACTGGGGTTATAATGCTCAGTTGCTTCCATCTAGTGGCCTACCTCACTGAGGTAGTTAATCACTTCCTTCAAACTTGCTTAAGGCATATAAAGCTCCCTGTATAAATCCATACTAGATGTAGACTAAGAGGTTTTATGACATCTAAACCTGCAAGGGACATTTCATGCCAACCATGAAGATGACATACAGCTTCTGCAGTGTTCAATTTCCTACAGCTCAAAATATTTAAAATAGGCAGAGAAACGTAGTCTCTTTATGATATTGAGAATCTAAATACAGCATATAGCAAGTAAGACATATTATACTATATTATACTGTATATAATAGAGCTGTTATTCATATAAAGTGTATATGTATCTTAATGAACAAAGAGAAACAACTTCATGCTTCTCAAACTGAATAATCACAATTATGATCATACACAATGCTCCTCCCGCTGAATTTCTGTGTTAAATGTTCATCATTGAAAGAATCATGATTAATTTTTGGGCTGCAGGAACCTAAGAATCTGACATTTTGTTCAAACTCCTCACCATAAGCCAGCCTCAAAATGGGGAATGTGTGGATGCTTACTTGGTGTTTATATGATTATTAACATTAATCAATGTATGCAAAGTGCTTGGCAACATGATTACTTAATAAGATGATAGTAATTGCAGCATCCTCCTTGTCAACCTCTCCTTTCCTCTTTATTGATAAATGAGGGCTGCCCATAATCAGAGAGTAGCAAAAATGCTATGTGTTTTTTACCAAATTAAAATATGTGGATTTGTGTCTTAGCATGTTGCTAACTCATACAAGGAGAAATATATTAATATAAATGTTAAAAAGACATTAATGTGTAAATATATAGCCATAGTGACATATAAATATAGCTATATATAAATAAATATAATCTCAAATATATACACATATTATTTTTAAATATACTATTACATTAATATATAAATATTACAATGTTATATAAAGTTAATGTATATATTGTATAACCTATAAATATATAGTAATTTAATTTCTTGCATTTTAGTTCACCAGTTGATCTCTTATACTATTAATACCAATGAATAATGTTGTTCACGTTATTTAAACAACATGTAATATTCGTACTTCTCAGACATAAAGCACCACATTGAGTAAACACACAAGAAAGCACATAGCCAAATACATTTTCAAATATCATAGCTTATAATATGAGTTAGATACAACAACATACAGCTAAGCATGCATAATTACTTTTCAATTAGAAAATATTCTAGGTCTGTCATGATGGCTCATTGGGAGGAGGCATTTGCTCCAGTGAGCTGAATTTGATTGGACACATATGATGGAAAGAGAAAACGCACTGCCACAAGTTGTCCTCTGTTATCCACATAGGAACTCTGTGTCAAGTGTGTACTCTCACAACAACAAAATAAATAAAAGTAATATAACTAAAGTTTCAAAATCATTGTAGAGCTAGGAACTACATAGGTACGTACTTATGTAATATTTTACTTGCATACAGGATTTATCAGCAAACCTCCCTGCTGCCTGAATTGATCTTTCAGAGTTGAGTCCTTCATTTTATCTTCATGCTTGAACAGTTAATGTTTGTTAATGTTACTGTTAGTCTGGATTCTCTACAGCAGTGGTTCTCAGACTTCATAATGTCGCAACCCTTTAATACAGTTCCGTAGGCTGTGGTGACACAAACCATCATATTATTTCGTTGCAGTTTCACAACAGTGATTTCGCAACTGTTATGAATTATAATGTAAATATCTGATATGGGGGATCTCTGAGGTTCAATGCTCAAAATGTTCATGACTACCACTTGAGAAACACTCTTAGAGAAACTGAACCAATGAACCAACATGGTCATGTTGGTGTGTGTGTGTGTGTGTTTGTGTGTGTGTGTGTGTGTGTGTGAGTTTATTTATTAAATTGTTTTATTTGAATATAAAAACAGCACTTTACTCACACCTGAAAAGCTTAGAATGAAATAATTGCTTAATCCGTGAAGCATGGGGCATCAGGAGTCACAATCTGGCAAAGAAAACCTAAGAGGCTCGTGGAAAGACAATGATAGATAAAGTTCAAGGTAGAAGCCTGGAAACATTGGCTCTAATATCAACAGAGGTATTTGCAGCAACAGCAATGGTGCAAATGAACTTTGTGGAAGGAGGCCAATTAACTAAGAGACTGCTACCAGAAGGTGCTATCTGCAGTTCAACCAGGTGGGGCCCAGGGTTTCTGACTCCTCATCTGCATGCCATATCGGGCCCTCCATTGATTAGCTCAGACAGTCTTTACTCCAGTCTGAGTTTTACACATTCTTATCACCCCTGAGAAATTCAAACAAACTTGTACCCTTACCCAAAATTCTAATACTTCCATATGGTTCGTTTCTGCAAGTTCGAATACAGATCCCCCCAACAAGAAAAAAAAGA
Organism: Rattus rattus; assembly: GCF_011064425.1. NCBI lineage: Eukaryota > Metazoa > Chordata > Mammalia > Rodentia > Muridae > Rattus > Rattus rattus. Next base: position 69,686,410 of record NC_046159.1, read on the forward strand.
AAAGAAAAGAAAAGAAAAGGAAAGAAAAGAAAAGAAAAGAAAAGAAAAGAAAAGAAAAGAAAAGAAAAAAGTTGGATTGAGGGAGGAATTAATCTCATACCAGGCACAACTTCTCTTCGTTCAGAGTCTTGGGGTTCTTTCATTTATTAAGTGCTACTCTTTATCTCTTGAGACACAGTTAAATGCTCAGGAAGTACCAGTCTATTTACTCATATAAAATTGATTCAGGTTGATTCTGAGCGAATGCCTGATTGTTTTGTTTTGAATTTGACACTTTAAAATGTTTCAGAATGTTTCTCATCTTTCTATTCTGATTCATGCTACTCTCTATTAAGTTACTGAGTGATAAACATTACACAGTTTTGTTTAGTGCTTTGAAGGTTCAGGTATACACACAGATATACACAGACTCTACTGGAAGCATTTCAAACCACACAAACCAGTTACAATCCCCGCAGTATGGAGTCATGAACAGTCTGAATGGCCCTCTTGATTGGTACTACCCATGTCAGGTGAAGACACATTAAAGCCATAACTGTAAACACAATGATAAGCCAAAAAGAATTAAGGCATGCTGTAGATGAAGTCAAAGGAAGGACATAGCAGGTGAGTTATAAACACCGCTTTTATCGCTTTTATTGTATTACAAACAGCATCTCTCTCTCTCTCTCTCTCTCTCTCTCTCTCTCGTGTGTGTGTGTGTGTGTGTGTGTGTGTGTGTGTGTGTGACAGGCATGCATGGTCAGAGGCCAGTGGAAAAGACAGCCTACTTTCTCTGTTCTATTAATTCAGGATCTGTTACTGAACCTGGATGTAATCTGTGGGCCAGCAAGCCTCGGTGATACTCCTAAGTCTGCCCTCAGAAGTTTTGTGCAGGGATGAGGAGGCTGGAGTTTCCTATTGTCTTTATTCATTGTCTTTATGGTCTCATTTTATGGCACCAAATTATTTTAAAATGGTCAAGAAAATTATTATTTGAAGTGATCCCAGACAGGTAATGAGCATGATAACCCACAGAAGTAGACAAAATGATTCTTACCAGGAACAGATTTCTAATAGATAAAATAAAAATTGCATAATGTTCAAATAATTTGAGTTCAATGTTCTTAAGTCACAACAAAGAAGGAAACAAGGAAATGTGAGTGAAAGTCAAAGGAAAATCAATAGTATATTTATGTACCAATCACAGTATGTATCCAATGTGTAGAATGGAAAATGAATTTTATAGTATATACAATAGGAAATTGTAGAGGCATTCCATAGAAATATCCTATAATATCATATTGATGCAGATATATAATTGAGCACATTACTCAGAACTTCTCAAATGACATGGATCTAAAGAATGAATAGTGCTGCTTATAAATTGGATTTCAATAAATCTTAGTGAAAGAATTACTATATGAAGTGATAATTAGTGGGACATTTATAGATTTTAATGTCTGTAGTGCTAAGGAACAAAGGCTTAAAGGACATGCAAACCATCAACTTTAGACAACTGGATGCAGGCAGAACAAAGAGATCTAAAGAGGTTTGAAAAATAAATATTTAATTGAATAGAATAGGAAACAAATATTCAGGAAGAAGCGCCAACAAGGAGTCAAAAGCGTGTCCTCTGAGGGTGCTAATTATTCAGTAGCCTTAGGTACAAGTTACTACTGGAATGGCTTTGATAGTCAGTCAAGGAATGACAGCCGCTTCCTGGAACATACTTCTGAGACTCAGCTGGCCAGCCACAGATGCTCTGCACTGACCTCAGTTCCACAAGCAGCAGCCAGGAGTCAATGAGAAGATACTGGCACCTCTTTAATCTCTGTGGCTGCCTAAGCCCTATGTAAACCTTTTCCACTTTGCTTGGCAAGAATAGAACAAACACCTTCTCCAGGTACTCAGTTAAGAGACAATTTCTTTCCTTCCTTCTGTCATTCTGTTCCTCTCTTTGCTCTCTTCCTTCCCTTTCTTCCTTCCCCCTCTCTCCCACTCTCCTTCCATACTTTGTTTCCTTCCATTCCCCTCTCTTGTTTTGCCACCTCCTCCCTCCATCTTTCTTTCATCACAGAATTCTTGAGCATTTCCAAGATATTCCATGTTCTTTGAACTTTCTGTATAGCATAAGATACTTGCTTACAGTGATCCTGCAGTCTCTTCAAACACTTATGTAAGCTGATTTCAAATAATCACTCTGAGCATTCTCCATCTAGAACCAGAGTCTCCCCTGTCATCTAAGCTAGACACTCTTTTCCTTACTGGCCATCCATCTCTTTCTGCATCCCCCTTATCAACCTATCACCAAAGTCAGCCAATTTGACCCCCAAGAGAATATCTGTTTTAGTAGCTTAGAGCATCAGCTGTACAACAGTGTCACGGGGAAACATGGACAGGTGTCAATTTCGTGTTAAATTGGTCTGAGAGAGTGAAGTGGGTCTTGGAGGGCAGGATATATTGCAAAGCTCCTTGTGCATTCTAATAGGAACCTGTAGTGGAGAAACAAGTGCTCGCCCTGTCTGTCTCTTCATTTGCATTATCACTCGGCCTCAGCCCCCACACTTTCACACATGGATTATAAAAACCACTATCAGTTGGGTTTCTGGTCTCAAGGGTTATTCACTTCAACTTCATCCTCTACACAGGATAAAGACACAGAAGCTGTTGAAATATGCCTATTTCTTTTCCTTTTAAAAATTTCCCCATGACTGCCCTCTAATAACGTCTAAAGCCTCTTTAACAAGTCCAGCAGCAAATGCTTCCGTGTATCCCCTATCTCACAATGCATGGCCTCGCTCATTGTTAGAATGTTTTTAATACAACTGAACATTATTGAAATGTTTATTTTTCCTTTTTCTTGAGTGAGGAAATTGATTAATAGGAGGTGGCAAAATATATATTACAAAAGTAGAAAGAATTAAAGTCATTTCTATATTGTGCCCATTTTAAAAAAACATGTTATTGTTTATTCTTTGGATGCATATAATTTTACCACGTATTAAATACAATTGCAAATTTGCATACTAGACAGATGGATGTCCTTGATTCTTTTTATATAGAGATTTAAATCTTGACAAACTATTTCATAACACAGGACATAGAACCTCTTCAGTGTGTTCCGGAGTTAACTGATACTTTTATTTTTGAAAAAAAAAAAACTATCCAGGATGGACGGTGACTCATTTATTGAATGGTGCACTTCTGGATTGGCTTCCTGAAGCTTCACAACTGATGCCCTGTACAGATTTCTATTCCATCAGAATAAGAAGTATGAAGCTTATAGCTGAGAGAGAATTTTCATGCATTTTGTTCCTTTCTGATCTCTGTTTTGTTTGAGGAATTCATGCACTGTGCCTGCCTGCCTTCTAAACGGACATTCTCATTTCTTCACTCAAACTTATTGTTGGACTTATCTACTGGTTTCTATAATGTTTCCACTTTTATAATATCGTCTTTCCTTCTCTGTAAGTTGCATTTTTTTGTTTTGTTTCAGTTTTTTGAGGCACAATTTAATGATGTAGTCACGGATGGCCTAGAGGTCACTACATAGACCTTGAGCTTGCAGCAGTTTTCCCTGCATCTGCCTCCTGAGTACTGTGATTACATGTACGAGCCACCACACCCTGCTTGAATATTGCTTCAGGTACTCTAGAAGGGAAGTAGTTGCTTCTCACTACAGATTCAGCTTTTAGTCCCTGATCTTTGTGATGCTTCTATAACTCCCAAACCTCATCTTTCTCATTTCCCTTCCCGTTTTTATCATATCCTGTGCCTATGCTAATATGGATAATATATATGTCTCTCAAGTTCTCTTAAGTTTTATTTCAACTGTTGTTGTAAGAGTTAAGAAGACAATAATCAATAAAACTAACCCTTGTATTCCAATTGCTCAGAACTTATTGACACATGTACATAAAATATAATAAGGTTGAGCAATGTGACAATAGACATATGAATACATAATTTAATTAACGTGGAAAAATAAATAATTGCAAGTACATCGCACTGATGGTTGGCACTCACAGTTGTAAGTGCTGATTGACACTGGAGAAGAGGTGGAAATATTTTAAGACCAAGAGGTAGGAAGGACCAGAAAAAAAACAATCTCCTGAATGTGACTGGACCCATACAAACTCATGGCTGTTTTGGTTGCCTGAACAATATCAAGCCAGTCAACATCCCCGCATGGAGCCAAAGTACTCTTGAACCTACCCTGCTAGTGAGCCAAGGATTCTTTGACAAGTGATGGTATCGAGTGAAGGATAGTCAGTTTTCTTCTGAAGGTATAATCCCTGGTAGATTATCCATAATCTAGTGGATGCTCTTATACATTGCATGTATGTATAAAATTTTGAATATTTAGTAGTAAAACAAGAAGCAGCAACTGTGTCATTCTGTACCTAGAACCCAATTTATCTCAGTAATTGCTGTTAATGTTAAACGTTTCATTTTTTCAGGTCCTTGGAAGTCCTAATGTAGCTATTTCATTCTGCATTGTAAAGCCTTCTCTTTCAGAAGTGCAAGTTTTAGTCTCTATGGTTTATCTTAAAGGTAGAAAGGCTTTTACAAAAACTTCCAAATGGCCACTATGGTAATAATGCCTAGTAAGCAATGCTCTGCACATGGTAAAACTTGAACTGCGAGCTTTTTATATTATTTTCCTGAGTAATATTCATCCATTTCCTCAGTCCATACGCCTTTTTTACTTCTCAGAAGCCTAGTCACTGACCATGTACATTTTTAAGATGCTTCATAAATACACCCACAAAGTTTTAAAACTTAAGAATATGAGAGAAGCTGAGGTGTCAGAACATGCCATATATTCCTGTTTCTATTTAAGTGTTTGATTTTTACTTAATGTGCATCAATGGGATGGAGTGATGTGTCAGTGGTTAAGAGTGCTTGATCCTCTTTCAGAAGACTTGACTTTTGTTTCCTACACCCATATCAAGAATATAACAGCTACTTGTAACTAAGTCCCAGAAAATTGGATCCTGCTTCTCACCTCCATTGGAAACTTCACACACACAGACACAGACACAGACACACACACAGACACAGACACACACACACACAGACACATACACACACACACACACACACCCCAATGCAATCACACATGCAAATGCACAGAAACAGCACACATACATGTATGTACATTTAAATAAGAAATGAAATAATAAAATGAATTATGAAAACAAAGAAACAAAAAATAAAAAACGCAAAAAAAACATAAACAAGAAAATTCATCAAATAATCATCACTAATTCATCATTCATCACTAATAAAACTGTCTCCATCTATAAAGAATGTAATGATCAAAATAAAATTTATTATCACAAAATTACAATAATATCAAACAATGTGGTGGTCATTAAGAGTTACTTCAAACTGACGGTATGTAAATTTGACTGCATCTTAAGAATTGGTAAAAGTTGCTACCAGATACACAATGGAGTCATTGCACTGTCAGAGAATATTGTCTTAAAATTATCTGTTTTGGAATACGTTAAGACTTTACAGTTAGCGGTAGCTCTTTGAGGGCAGCAGGCCAACAGCCGATGCTCTGAAAAGTCATTTGCCTTTTAACCTTTTTCTCTGAAGAATCATTTTCTTACTGACTCAGATATGCTTGTTCGGTGTTCTTACAAAGCTTTTGTTACCACTTACAAGGAAAATTTAAAAGTTTTTATCAGTATGGAAGTCTTCCACTTTTCTAAGCTCATGTTTTTCCTTTCTCTGGAGGGAAAAATTAAATTATCTAAGTTATGGGATTTTTTTCTAAATAAAAGGCCCTAAACAATAACAACACATCAAACCTGTTTGAGTGTATGAATGTAGAGAATTTTCTATGATCAACATGAGATATACTATATTAAACAAGTACAAGTACTTCTCTTTCACAGAATTAAAAGGAAAGTTAAAAGAAAAAACTCTATAGGTTTGATGGTTGTTTCTAAATAGCCTAGGGTGTCAGGGATTAATGCTACAACTGATAGGGAGGTTATTTGACACAGGAGTTTTTAAGAGATAGTTGCTCGGCTTAGTTGTTGCGACATTTGAAGTAATAGTTCAAGTATCATCTTGCTATAAGGATAAATGCTGGTGTATCTTAGGGGGCAGGGAATAATAAAGCTATATTTATTTCTCATTTGCCTGTTCTTTAGAAATAACACAGAAAAAAAAAAGACCACCTCCTCAGACTTCCTATCCGAGAACTCTATTTGTCACATATGACTAATGGCAAGATCTATTGTGAGCCATTCTCAGATATGTTGTCAAGATTTTCTAAAGGTCCACAGTGCATTTCTCAATTTCTGCACACAAAATCCAGTGGGTGAGTTGGATAATATCATTGTAACTGAATCTTCTCATTTCCAAAACAATTATATAAATCAGAGTAAATTGTTACTCTTGGTTTAGCTTTCATAAGTAAAGTGTTATTTAGAAACTATAAAATTGACCATACATAATATGGACATATGCACCCCTTTCAGAATTAAGTAGTTAGTAAATGAAGATTCTGTTAATAGAGCAGACACACTATTTACATATCTCTTATTTAGGATTTAATACTTAATAACAGCCACATTAAGTTTTCACTTTTGGAAAGAGTCCACTATGTATCTTTGCTGACCTTTGGAGTCTTTATATCAATCATCCTGTCCTTGGACTCAAAAATATGTTTGCCTTAGTCTCCTGAGTGCTGGGATTAAATTATGAACCACCATGCCTGCTTCATCTTTAGAATTTTAATATATTTTAAGAAGTTATTTAATGTCCTCAGAAACAACTTTACTTTTATTCTATTCATCCCTTAGTTCTCTATCCCCCCCTCACTTTTCCCTCTGTCCCCTTTTGCCTCCCTTTCTCTCTCACTCTTTTCCTTCTTTCATTTGCATTTATTTTATAGAACTACATTTTCATAGCACATATTCCTGTTCCTCCAGTTTTTCTTAAGATATTTTCCTTGTTTGAAATCTCCTTTTCTTGTTAGAAGCAACATGTTTCTGCTTTGACATAGACTTTCTCAGGATGGCTGACAAATCTTGGATGGCTATTGCACTATAAAATCTAGATGAATCATGGAGAACCTTGAATGACTTGTTCCATTGGATATCGACAGTGACCCATGCATCCACAGTTAACCACGCTGGCTAACAGCATTCTGGAGCTTTAAGCCTACGAAGCAAACGATCAGCATTATTTTTAGGGCTAGCAATCTGTTGTGCATCTCTACTGTCTACCCTATGCACACTGGAATGCATTTTTTTATATACTTAATGATTTCTGAAAGGCTTCCTCTAAATGACCTGGACGTTTCTCTCACACTTTTAAAGTGAATGCAAAGATTTGAATCTTTAATTTACATGCTCTTGTAGGGCTCTCTAGGTAAAATGGGTGGGAGTCAATTTTCTGCACATTTTTGACAGCCAGGATGCAAAAAAATCATTTTCAGATTGAACATTCAGCACCAATTTTCAGCAGTAAATCATCTGTGTTGAAGGACATTAAACATTGTAATTCAGATATGATATAGTTTCATCACAATTCTCATTTATTCATAAATTCATAAACATTCTTTTTCTTACTTGATTCTGTCTAATATTGAACTATATTCTATGCTGGAGTTTATGGATTCGATTAGGTCAGTACCCAAAGTCCTGTCTTTCTAACCACAGTCAAATTGAAGGCTCTTTTGAAGATTTTCATTATGTGTTACATTTACTAAAGGACAATGACCATCAATAAAAGACAAAATAGTTTAATCAGAAAGAGAAACACATAAAAATGGCTTGGTTACTGTTCTGGTCCCATTTGTCACTGTGAGAAAACACTGGGACAAAAGTAAGGTTGGAGGAAAGGATTCACTTGGCTTACATTTTCAAGTCACAGTTTATCACTGAGGGAAGACAGGGCAGGAATTCAAGCAGCAATTAACGTTGCTTGTTGGTTTGCATATGTTTGGATATCTTTCTGAAGTGGCCCAGGACCACCTAACTAGAAAGGGTACCATTAGGGCTAACAGTGAATTGGGCTCTGCTACATCAGTTAACAATCCACACAATGCTCACACTCATGCTCACACACCAAACTAATCTGGGCAAGTCTTCAATGTGAGCTTTCCTCTTAGATGACTCTTGACTGCTTCATGTAAACACAGATTGCCAGGACTGGTGGAACTTTGAATAATGCTTCTGTTACTTGTCTGTGTGGAACATCAACCTACCAGTTTATTATAATATACACACCTATAAAATATAATATAAAATAATGACTATATTAATTACATCATTAGATGGAAGAGAATCTTTAAAAAACTACAGTAATATTAATATACTAATGGAAAACATGCAAACACACACATACACACACACCCATATATATGTATGTAAAATAGTTTTATATGTATTGATTCTACCAATATATCTCAAACATATTTAAAATTAAAATTTTGTATTTATGCTACACTTACTTTTCAAATAATAAAGTACAACTTTTGCAGTATTATTTACATTGAGGCATTTTAAGTAATCATGAGTTGGTTTGAGCTATATAGGAGAAAATGTATGCAGTATATGAAAAAGTATAATATTTTAGGTAAATATCTTGATCATGCATGGATTTTTTTATGCACAAAGTTAGGTACAGTTCCCACAGACAGCAAGGAATGGCCATATATATGTTGTAATCACTAAGTGCTTCATTACTCTCAGTTAATATCAGATTACAAAGGATTCAGTGGGATTTCAAATGAGGAAACCTGACCACAATGTATCTCTGGGCCTTGCTCTCTTTGGTCTGTATTGGGATGCTGGCTAGTTCATTTCCATGCAAATATCATCTGATTGGGAGCTTGGAAAGAAATGAGGAACAGGCTGCTGGAGTAAGGTAGGAACCATGTATTCATGACAAATTGGACATAGAAACAATATCAGGGTATAAAATCAGTCCTGTGTTCTGTGATCAGAAAGGGAGGTCAGCAGAAACATATTTGCAAAGGCATATGATTTTCTTGTGAGCACGGGAAGAACACTGTTCACAACTTGTGAGTCACAGGGTAATTCTATGAACTCTAGAAGATAGATAAGACAAAAATCTAGCTCCCACCTATGGATAAATATAGCATTCTGAAGACTCTTTCCAAATGGGTCAGGCTAAAAGAAAAGTGAAAATATTAAATTTGAACTTAACATCATAAACAGACGTAAACTGATTAAAAACTACATCACTTGTATATATTTTTATCATTGCAATATTTAAAAAATCTACAGGCTTGAAAACATAAAGCACTGTAGAAAGGTGGCAAATCATAATAGGAATACTATGTACAACATTAAAGGCAAATTTGAACATTGGCTTATAACATACAACTCAAACATTTTAGGATTGTATCTCTCACCCGATTAAAATAGATTTTTTTATGAAATGAATTATTTATATTACAGAATCTGGATTTTAACTGAGATTGCCTTTCCAATTCTATTAATTCTGATCAGTGAATTGATGTTTTCTGATGGTCTCCAAATGTTATTTGCCTCTTATAACATGAACACAATTACTAATAAAGATTCAGCCCTGCTAATGAGAAGGAGACACATTGAAAGTGCATTGAGATTTAGAATGATTTCCTCTCTGCCAATGGTAATAGTTGACATTTACTGTTTATGGCCATACTTATTCACTTTCCTCAAAAAAAAAAAACCTGACTCTCATTTTTCATATGTTAATTTATTATTTCAAATTTCCTTCTGCCACTGACAAGAACATAGAATTTTGAAGAGAAAAAAAGTTTGCAAATTGCAATCAATTCATTTGACACCCATTTTCTTCACAGTGCAGCTAGTTTCAAGAGCTCTCAGTGGTTTGGGTACTGGGCAAAAACACAAAGGATAAAGATGTTGCTAATATTTCCTTACATTAATAATATTCTGAATTAGAGAATAAAGGTAGAAGAAGAAAGAAAAATATAAGTGGGCTTAAGAACTCAAAAGTTGAATACTAAAAGTTTCATTTGTACTTACAAGTTAATAGTTTTAATAACTGACATTTTTAGTGTCAAAGAATATATTTTTAAAGTTTTATGGCCTTATGTTTCTACAAATGTATATAATTTAACATATGGTTAAATTTATTTCTTCCTAATAGCTTTATTATACAAAGTCTTTCTCTCCCACCCCACCCCTCCTGTAGTTCATTTTTATTTTGTTTGTGATTTCCAGAAATTAGTTACATTGTTCTGTGTTATGGAAACCAAAAGATTTGGTAATATCCAAACTACAAGTTCAATTTTTGATCTATTAGAAAAGGAGAAATAGATCAATTTCACCCTTCACCCTGCTATTTGACTGTATACAACATTTCCCCATAAATTACAATACTTCATCTTATAAAAGTGTTACAAGGTAGATACACAGATAACCTGAACAAGACGTTGGCAAGGGCCACATGCATGCCATTTATCATGTGTGACAATGAAGATCTAAGGTTCAAACCTCTAATAGACAGAATTCAAGGATGTTATACTGTATTGAGTCATGCTAGGCGGATTGGAAATACTATTATTCCATCTTCTAAGATGCACCAATACTTATTCCTCTATTATCGTTATATTCATGGCATGTCAACTTTAATGCCTTAAAAAATAAAAATAAACCAAAAAAAGGCTGTCGATTGCAATAGTAACCTTCTTAGGAAATCTTGATTCAGACAGTTTCTCTTGTCTTTCACAATTATAATCAGTGTTAGCTGAAGGCATTTATATATAAATGAACAATACTCTCGTGGCAGCCCTTTCACCAGAAGAAAAAAGAAAGGACTGTTTTTAATTAATGGGTAATTGCATCATTTAGAAATTTTAATGTACCATAAAAGAAGCTTTAACTTTTATGTTTGATGATTTGTCACATTAATGGAAGAAGAGAAAGGAAGGGAAGTATATCTTTAGTGAAGGTAGAGGGCATGAAGGTAACAAAATGCCATCTGTAGGAAAATAAATAATTAACAGTCCGCGACTTAGACAGATTATAGAATGTAGAGATAGAAGAATTTTACAATAACAAACAATAACAATAGTTAATGACTTTGAGCACTCTAGTTGAAAATGCTGGTAATATTTACAGAGAATTGAGGAGTCAATAGTAAGATGGATTCTCTAAACAAAGTAAAGTAAAATAAACAAAAATACTAGAAAAAAACATTGTAGTACATATTTTTGTCTCTCAGTGGTAGATTTAATTGAATTAAAGGAGGAAATCAATGAATGCAAAATTGTATCAGTAGAAATTACTTAACATGAAATTTGTAAAACAAATTAAAATATCAAGATCATATATTGCTATAAGACAAACAAATCCATTTGAAATATAAGTAAATGGAATCTACTCAGAGAGAGAAGGCAAGATAGAATTAATGTCAAGTGGATAGGTAGGTATCAGGGATTAATAGTGTTGGAGGCCATTGAAGAAACACCTCTAACTTATGCATAGTTTTGAGCACCATCTTTCATTTCTTTGTAAGTGAGAAATTATAATATTATATCTGCCCTTATTTATGCCTGCTGTCAAAAGAATGGTGTACACCTCTGGACTAGGGTACATAATATTCTTATTTATTTGAAAAATTAGAATATTACATACAAATGTCCCCTCATTTATGAGTTAATCCAGCTGGACCTATCAATCAAGGATTTGAACAAAAACAATCATGATCTACAAGTGGAAAGAGAAACAATAAAGAAATCACAAAGGGAGACAAACCTAGAGATAGAAAACCTAGGAAAGGGATCAGGAATCATAAATACCAGCCTTACCAACAGAATATAATAGATATTAGAGAGAATACAGAAAATACCATAGAAAACATTGACACAATAGTCAAAGGAAATGCAAAGCACAAAACACCCTAACCCAAAACATCCAGGAAATCCAGGACACAGGAGAAAATCGAACCTAAGGATGATAGGTATAGAATACAGCAAAGATTCCCATCCTTATGGGCCAGTAAATGTCTTCAACAAAATTATAGAAGAAAACATGCCTAACAAAAAGAAAAAGATGACCATGAACATACAAAAAAAATCTATGAAACTCCAAATAGATTGGACCAGAAAAGAAGCTCCTTCTGTCAAATAATTATCAAAACACCAATGACTCAAAACAAAGAAAGAATATTTAAAGCAGTAAGGAAAAGAGGTTAAATTACATATACAGGTAGACCTATCAGAATTGTACCAATTGCTAGAAGATCAACAATAGACAAATGGGAACTCATAAAATTGCAAAGCTTCTATAAGGCAAAGGAATCCAGCTATACCACTCCTGAGCATATACCCAAAAGATATTCCAACATACAGTAAGGACATCTGCTAAACTATGTCCATAGCAGCATTATTTATAATAGCCAGAAACTCGAAAGAACCCAGATGTCCTTTAACAGATGAATGGATACAGAAAATGTGGTACATTTACACAATGGAGTACTACTCAGCTTAAAAGCAATGACTTCATGAAATTCTTAGGCAAATCGATTGAACTCATCCTGAGTGAGATAATCCAATCATAAAAGAACACACATGGTATGCACTTACTGATTAAGTGGATATTAGTCCAAAAGCTCTGAATACCCAACATACAATTCACAGACCACATGAAATTCAAAAAGAAGGAAGACTAAATATGGATGTATCAGTCCTTCTTAGAAGGGGGAACAAAATACTCATAGGAGGAAATATGGAGACAAAGTTTGGAGTAGAGACTGAAGGAAAGGCCATCCAATGACTTCCCCACCTAAGGATCCATCCGATATACATCACCAAACCCAGACTCTATTACAGATGCTTGCTGACAGGTCCCTGATATAGCTGTCACCTGAGAGCCTCTGCCAGAGCCTGACAAATATAGATTCAGATGCTTGCTGCCAGCAATTGGACTGAGAATGGTGTCTTCATTTGATGAGTTAGATGAAAGGACTGAAGGAACTAAAGGGGTTTGCATCCCTATAGGAAGAAAAATATCAACCAACTAGAAACACCAGAGCTTCCAGGGACTTAACCACCAACAAAAGAATACACATTGAGTTTGTGATGGCTCCATCCACATATGTAGCAGTGGATGGCCTTGTTTGACATCAATTGGAGAAGTGGTCCTTGGTCCTGTGAAGGCTTGATGCCCCAGTGTAGGGAATTCCAGGGAGGGGAGGAAGGAGGGAGAAAGTGAGTGGGTGAGAGAGCACCCTTTTAGAAGCAGGGGGAGGTGGGATGGGATAATTGTTTTCTGGAGGGGAAACCAGAAAAGGTGATAGATGACACTTGAACTGTAAATAAAGAAAATATCCAATGAATTAAAAAATATACAAACTGTTAAAAATTTGTTTACATAGATATGTTCTTGATGTGATTGTTACAACAGTATTATTTTTAAAATAAAAGCTATGTCTATTATATTGAATGCTTATAGATATTATTCCTTTTTGTACTTAACCTTGAATACAGGTATGGAAATCATAACTAAGAAAGTTTCTCTAAGGATAATAAAACTCAACTGATTGCTTTCATAACAGAGGAGGTCAATGCCAAAGAGAATAAATAAATTGACTAAGATACGATTCCAGTGGGAATTACAAGTAAGGTTTCATCTAGAAACTCCCATCTCCATTGTGTCAGTAAGCAGTTTGATTTAAAAGTTCATGCAGAGGTCTTTGACTCAGACCCAGGAAGACAGAACCCTTCTTTTGTATCCTGTATGTTAGTGAAGCATTTTCAGTGGGGTTGTTCAAGTATCTAGAAAACTTCCAAAGCAAGCTAGCCATGTTTCCAACACATTTTCATGTGCTCAGAAATATAAATGTAGATTCCAGCAAATTCCTTTGCGAACATTACTAGAATTTAGCACACTGTAGTGTATAAAGACTTTATCACATAAAGGTACTCAGCAATATATATTTAGATTCTGCTAAACCACTCAGCTAATGTCAGTAGAGTTTAGCACATAGTAGAACATAAGGACTTTATCATAGAAAGTACAAGAAATTTTTCCAAGCTTTGTAGATCCCAAGATAATCTTTAGGTAGTTATAGAAGAAATACTTGTCTATTTTAGTCCATCACAACTGCCAAAAGAGGGCCAGTTGCCCTGGTTTCCTTTGTATGTAACCAGGAAAATGAGAGGTGAAATTGAAAGCCACTTATAAGGGAGTGGTCCATTCTCTGATTACCTACCTGACATTAACTATTCACCCTTTTCTTTCTCTTAGTGGATTCCAATTTTACATATTTTAAGTAGATTTAATTTTGTCTTGCAGATCTTGGGTGTCAGAGAGCAGGGACACATTCTATTGCCATATTTGTGTGTACTAAACAGTGGTTTATCATCTGCCCTAAAGAATGACAAATTTCTGTGTTAAAGTTGTTTTATTTCAGTCTCCCCAGTGAAAGAATTTGGACAGAAAGAGAGGAAAGATGATCAAGTTTCCTCAGAGCATGTCCCCAAACCTCCCCGTGTGGGAATCAATTTTGGGCATAGAGAACAAAGCTAAAAGGGCAGAAGGAGCCCCAATGAATAACTCATTATAAGAACTGACTCCCAAGAAGAGCTGACTCTCTGCACAATTTTCAGAACCACTAGGAAAGGTTTACATTTGAGGCCAAAGGTGACAGCTAAAAGGACAGAAGGAGCCCCAATGAATAACCCATTAGAAGAATTGACTCCCAAGAAGAGCTGACTCTCCTCACAGTTTTCAGAACCACTAGGAAAGGTTTACATTTGAGGCCAAAGGTGACATTAAGGCATATTGCTCTTTGTGGGTAAGGGTTTTCTTGAAAGTATGGATGACATCATAGACAAACAGACAGTGGCATAGCAGGATCTCTCAGGAGAGCTCATACCTCCATGTGAGAGTAAGCATCCGCTTATAGAGGTTCTACGCCACATGAGTGATGGATTGCCTCTAGTGCATGTCTGCTCTGCAGTCAGGTTGTCTTTCAATTAGCTATGAGGATGGGAGGACAAGAATCTCGAAAACCGAGTTGCTCTGTCTAGATATGAAACCTTTCTAGTTATTAGAAATAAACGAGCTTCACAAAGTGTCAGCCTCTGACACCTAATTGTTTTCTTACTTAGAGATAGTATCATATAACTCCTGAGTTCTATCAGTTTTATTTTCCTTTTGCCTTTCATTCTTGTTAATGTGTCCTAATCATCTACAGTGATCATTTCTGAACATACATTTGAGATGCAAGTACCAGCTCGCTCGCTCTGAGCAGACTCACCCCTACTATATAGGTCAAAATGACTTCAAACTGTGCCATGTCCATTGTGACTTCAAGAGTGGGCACATGTCTTGAATTTGTTTGCATTTCCGATTCATTTCCATGTTTCTAGAGATGGATTTATATTACTGTAGCACTTCTCTGGACCACTGTGGGATTCCAACAGTGTGAGTCCAACATTATGGACTGTACAACACAAGGATTCCTCCTTCAGAGCCGCTCTATTATAGACATGAGTTTTGAATTCTGAGGGCATCTGGTGAAGTTTCCAGGAAAAAGAGTTGAACCATGAACTAATTTTTAGAAATGGAAATGGAAACATTTTTATTAAGAAGAAAAAGGATGCCTGAGAACGAAATGAACTAGTAACCTACAGGAAAGCAAATGTCCTAAATGATGGGCCCATAAGGCTCATAACACTTTGTAAGGCAGTCATACAGCACCTAGCTCTCAGACCTTAACAGTGCATGCTTACAACATGAAGTCTAGGAAGGAAGAACTTACAGTCTATTTGCCACCAACTTGCTTTTGTCATACAGTATCTTACTTTTGCTCTCTCAACCCCTAGCCTTCTGACACATCAGGGCATCTAGGGTACAGTTTAGATTATTGATGTCCTGATGTGACAAGAATGTCATAAAAATTACAGCAAAGCACAGATAGTGAGTCTCTTGATTTGAAGAAAGACAGACACACTTGCAGTGAGTCTCAAGTTATGGCAGGGGAAAGAAAATGGTTGAATACTAGAGAAACAGCCGCAGGTGTGATTCTGAGCCTTTTGTAGTTATAGGATTTAAAGGAGTACTCTACATTTAAAGTTAAGAGAGGAGAGAAAGTGTGTTGGTTTACTCATTTCTTTATTGAAAGATTTATATAAGTAACACTATAAAGGAGTTTATGAGATAATGAGCAGCCTTATATAGAAGACATGAACAAAAGCTTAAGTATCAAAGGAATTTTCTTTAAATCCATCAAAGAGATAACGTCTTTCCAAAAACATGTACACCAACATAAAAGCAAATAATAAAAATAAAAGAATAAGTTAAAATCTACTTTCCTATAAATGTCTGTCTTTGTCTAACAGAGAACCTTCCTGATTTGTCAGACTAGTGGCTCCTGAATTACTCAAATATGATCATCTCTTAATTCTCAGCTCATTAATCCTGTGTGCTCTCAGAGTCAGATTCAGAAGTGCCTCGTGGGTCTTCAAAAAGCTATGTCCCTGAAAAGGAAGACGACCAGGAATCAGATGCCAGTTAGCATCCTCGGCTGCCACTTGTCCAAATTAGATATCCTACTATGGGACAAATGACAAAATATTCTATATTATATATATTCTATATTATATATATTCTATATTATAAATATTCTATATTCTATATATATATTTCTCAAGAAATTACATATTTGCTTTATATAAAGCAATTCAGTGAGATGTGTTTGCTTTATATGAAACAAATAAGTTTAAGGAATTCCTTACAAATAAAAATGTTATTTGTGTTGGTTAGAGAGAAAAACTTACCTCAAATATTTAATGGATAGCAAACATCCAGAACTATTATTCATTGTGATTCAAGACAGCGGACAGGAAGTTAATGGCGTTATTTTCTGAGGCAAACCTTAAACACATTAACTAATGAATAATTTCTGCCTGGTGCGGGGGGATGATGATTATTTTTCAAAGAGATAATGCATTATAACTACAACTGTGAGAATTTGTCTTAAAATATCTATAGTAGCATTCTGGAAGAAAATTCATGACCTGGTCAGGAAAACACATTACATAAATACATCTCAATAGTGTTGGGTGAATTACCCCATTATCACCAGTGGAGAGCAAATGACAGTAAGTAAGTCCCACCCAGGCATGGTTCCTGATACTAAGTAAATGCGTAATAGAGTAACAAGTTTAAGAACCCTACTAACATTCTCCATTTCTCTGTATGTGATTGATTAATGATATTTCTTTTTTTTTATTTTCAGCTCTCTTTAAATTAATCGTTCCATTCATTTACATCTCAAATAATACACCTTTCCTGGTTACCCCTCCACCCAAACCCCATTCCACATTTGCCCTCTCCTCCCTCAGGCCATTTGCCTGTATGATGGTGCTCCCCACCCACCCTCCCTCTCCCGCCCCACTGCTTCAGCATCTTCCTACACTGGAACATTAAACCTCCACAGGCCCAAGGGCCTCCCCTTCCATTGATGTCAGACAAGGCCATCCTCTGCTACATATGTACCTTGAGCCCTGGATTGTTCCCTGTATATTCCTTGGTTGGTGGTCTAATCCCTGGGAGCACTTTTTTGTCTGGCCAGCCTATGTTGTCTTACTGTACTGTTCTCTGAAGGTAAGAGGATACCTGTATCCCATATTAACGTAGAAGAAACTGACTCGTATCGATTGGTGTGTCTTCACCCTATAGTCATCCCGAGCATGATGCAATTGTGGGTATTTATAAAAATGTTTTAAAGGGCTAGAGAGATGCTGCAGATATTAGGAGCATTTCTGCCCTGAGAGAAGTTTGTTTACAACCACGCATGTTTGGAAGCTCACGACCTTGTGTATCTTTAGCTTTGCCATCTCTGGCCTTCACTGGCACAGAGCATACAGACGAAAATATTAATAATCTCAGAGCTTTAACTGGGGAGGAAGGAAGGCAGTCAGTACAAAAGGAGAGGAAAATAACACTATGGATATCCATAAAAGCTACACAAATGTATCATTATTTATTTACTTAAAATTACATGTAATATGTGTTAGCCTATATGCATAAATATATAATTTCAATGAAGTTATCCCATTTGGTCTGGCAATGTTTCTTCCCAAAGCAATAGACTAACTAACAAACATACATCAGGCATGAGAAACCTCCTTTTGGATTTGGTAGAGAAACCTAGAAGCTCGCAAAACACTATACATATGAACATCATGGAACATATATGGAGGTCAGAGGGAAATATACACAGCCCTTCCCTCCTTCTGCCACTTGGATTTAGAAATCAAATCATCCAGCTCATCTGTTTTATATACTAAACAATGTCAGCAGCACTTGGTGAAAACTAGAAGCAATTTCATCCAAAGACAGAGTTAGCTACAGGCAGACGACTTTGGTGATTGCAAAGGTCTTGAAGGCCTGTCTCCAGGGTTCAAGTGGAAATACACACGTCACCCCACCTGATCCTATACCCAATTTTACACATCAGATGCAGTGGATGAGATCTGGTTTCTTTACTAATGGGTCTTCAGGTCACATGTCATCCTGGCCTTTCATACTATTTTCAAGTCTTTCTGAGTGCATTTTCCTATGATTTCCAATCTTGCAAATATTTTCAAGGAACTGCCGATGGGAGGTGTGAGAAATAGAGAAGACAGGATGATTACATGAGAGTAGAAATGTGGACATGGCAGAAGGGAATGGGGAAAATACATCAGAGTATGTATGACTAAAGAGAAAATAGTACTGTTTACCCACAGACCAACCAAAGACCACTGAACTCTGCAAACATCTTTGGTTGATTCATAAAGTAAGCCTGATGTACAGAAACTATCAGCAAATATTTGTACTAAAATTATTATTATCAAATGGGGAATTACTGTTTAATCATCATTTCTTAATCCTGTATTAGTCTTTTTTGTGCAGCTTAATGAATTGTTTGTCAGAGGTCATGACATTTAATTGCTAATACACTTTATCCTTCAATAAAAAAAATATTTGGTCTTTTATGTATATGAGTACAATGCAGCCATTCACACACCAGAAAATGGCATGAGATCCCATTGCAAATGGTTTTGAGCCACCGTGTGGTTGCAGGGAACTAAACTCAGGACCTCTGGAAGATCATTCTGTGTTCTTAACCACTGGGCCATCTCTCCAACCTTATTTGGTATTTTAAGTTATTCTTACACTTTGTGTTATTGGAACAAAAATACTAAGGTAACTTTTATAAAGTTTTCTTATTTTTATATGTATGTATGTTTGTATGTATGTATATATGTATGTATGTATGTATCTATGCCTGAGTATATGTTTGTACCCTCTATGCACTCCTGCTACTCATAAAGGCAGTTGGAAGGCATCAGACCCATTAGAATGGGAACCAAAGCAAGTTGTGAACCATCATGTGTGCATTAGCAATCTAATATTGATCCTGTGCGGAGCAGTCTATGATGTTGGCTGCTGAGCCATCTCTCCAACCCTGCAAAATAATTTTAAACTGAGAAAGTAATCCTGAAATTCACATGAAAATATACTAATATGATATCTCTTTTAATGTAAACTGCTAAGATATAAAGCAGAGATGAAGAAATATTGTACAATCCCATATCAATAAGCCAAACTGTCTTCATTCTCCTGTCATTTTATCCACCTGATTTATGGACAATGTCCCACTGATGTGATACACATTGTGACTTTTTCCACTTATCACTTAAGGCATGTTTTTGATTGCTAATACCAAATTAGTTCTATTTGATGGCTGTCATGAGAAGATGAAAAACTTCATGCAGTTTTAACAAAGAGAAGTTTAAATAAAAAGAATTATTAGTATGGTAGACTGTTGCTAATTAGGTTACTCAAAAAGTCATGGAGTTTTTATCAAGACACCAAGGAGTCAGCCACTGGAGGAAGCAGCACGAATTCATTGAGTGTAAATGTTTAAAAGAAGTTGAAAGGCTTGCTGATGAGCTAGGTTACATCTCTGCTGATGTTGTGGTCTTTGATCTTAGAGGACAGGCCTTACCAGATCTCTGAAGGAGTGACACAGCATGACTGAGATTTCTGGAAAGAGATCTGTCCTGGCTTGCTGGTTTATGGATATCTGTTCTGTCACAGTTGGAAAAAGCACCATCTGAACCAAGGTTCTGCTGGAGGGACTGCAGCTCCCTGTTCTGGGATGCAGAAGCCTGTTACCACTGGCAGAGACAGTGCAAAGTAGCCAGGTACAAGGCTTTTGGTTTCCAGCCTAGGAATGGGGGTTGGTGGGGGAGGTGGGAAGGGTAGGGTTTATTGCCTCTTACTGATAGAGTCTCATAAGCCACTGGCTGTCAAAGCAGAGGAGTTTACAGAGCTAGAGTGAGCAATTAATTGCAAAGGTTATTCATTTCCTTTTTTTCTCTGTTTTAAATATGTACATATTTATTTTATATATAAGTACACTTCTGGTGTCTTCATACACACCAGAAGAGGGCATCAGATCTCATTAAAGATGGTTGTGAGCCACCATGTGGTTGCTGGGATTTGACTCAGGACCTCTGGAAGAGCAGTCAGTGCTCTTAACCACTGAGCCATTTAATGAACATACTAGGATCAGAGTCAGTTCAACTGACTACAACTAAGGCAGACACATATCAAGATGTAGAAACTATCAGACTTTAATTCATTTTCAAAAATATTATTATTCACAAGTTCTAAACAAGTATCAAGGTGAACTCAGGAAGCAGCCATTAATTTGTATAAAGGATTTTACCTAAAACAGATTTTGTGAGTCTTTCAACAACAAAACTACGCATGTTAACCATGCACTATCATATACATGTCCAAGGAAATACCTAGAGGGAGTATGTTAGGGGAACATAATAAATCTGGTATGGAAGTCAAAGTTCATTTCTAAAGAATTACTCACAGTACATTTATTGCATACATGGCATTCCATGGAAAATGAACTCACTTTATTCTTCCAAGCCACCCACTGCAGAGATATAAGAGCTGTGTCAGCTCTTATTAAACTCAGTGATTACTTTTGATGCAGTATGGTAAACTGAGGAAAAATTCTGTGTTCTGGCATATCAAACTATTGTCAATCCCTTGAAAAATCATTTTCCTTTTTCCTATTTCTGAAACATCAAAACAAGGTACACACACACACCAGATTAGAGGTCGATTTTGTTAGCTGTAAGTGGATAGATGGGAGAATTGATTGGTGAATTGGTAAAAAGAATTCATAAATATACAGTTGTATCTATGTTCTGTGTGATATATGTGAAATCTTTACTACTTTTTCTTACAAGCGAAGAGATGGCACAATAGCTAACTTTATTTGTTAAATTGAGTGGGTTACATGGTACCCATACATTTGATCAAACAATGTTCGGATTCTTCCATAATCATTTCCAGTGATATTACCATTTATCTTGTGTCTTAGTTAATGTTATATTGCTGTGAAGAGATATTATGATGAAGGCACCTTATAAAAAGGAAGGATTTTATTAGAGTTTTGCTTATAGTTTCAGAGGATGAGTGTATGACCATCATGGTGTGGAGCATGTTATCATACAGGTGAGCAAGTTGAAACAACTTCTTAGACTTGAAAAGGAAGATTGTCTTCTCAATGTCTGAGCTGAAACTTACCAGGGGAAAGATCTTCAGATAAGAAAATATCTTTCCTTGCTTTGTGCAGAAAACAAATATTCTGCCTTACTTCCACCTTGGATGCCGATACTTACCTGCTTATAATTCAGATAGGAATAGATATTCTTCCTGGGGTTCTTATCTTCTCACTTTTGGACTTGCATCAGAACCATGCCATTCACTTTCTTGGGTTTCCTGCAGCTATACTATTTACTCTATAAATTCATTTTGCTGATAGTGACACTTGTCAAGCTCTAAAATTACATGAGCCAATTCAGATATATTTATATGCAGATGTATTTTTCTATTCAGCAATCATCTCTCAAACTATCACCCATAATCCTTTTATCTATCTGTCTGTCTATCTATCTATCTATCTATCTATCTATCTATCTATCTATCTAGTATCATCTATTCTCTATTATCTATGATGTATCATCTATTTGTATCTATGATATATCATCTATATATCTTCTTTCATCTGTCTTTCTGTTATCTATCTACTATCTAAATATCTATCATCTATTAACTACTATGTATCATCTATCTATTGTCTATCATCTATCAACCTATCATCTATCTGTATGTCTGTTTCCCTACCATCTAACTTTTTAATTTATAATGTCTTTTTATTATTTATCTCCTCCTTATCATTTACTTATTACCTATCATATATCTACCATCTATGTGTTTTTTACTTCATGCTGATTCTGTTATTTCTGGAGAGTTTTCCTTTATTTTGCTAGAGATGTTGATGAAGAAGAAAATTAAGAAGATCAAGAAGAAGAGGAGGAGCAGGATGACTAGGAAAGAAGAAGAAAAGAAGAAGAAGGAGGAGGAGGAGGAGGAGGAGGGAAGGGAAGGAAGGAAGAAAGAAAGAAGGAAAGAAGGAAGGAAGGAAGGAAAGAAAGAAAGAAAGAAAGAAAGAAAGAAAGAAAGAAAGAAAGAAAGAAAGAAAGGAAGGAAGGAAGAAAGAGTGTCAAAATAGAGTACCCTCTGGATTTTTTCAACCTGACTTGTGATTTTTATGACTTCTTTCTTCTTTTGTGTGACTATTTTACTAATTAGCTCTTATCATCACCTGCCTTTCACTGTCTACCCACTGATCACTGTGGTGGACATGTCACAAATTTTGTCTTATGCTTTGAATTTGGAAAACAAACAGCATCAACAACAACAACAATTAACCCTGAAGCTTAATGAATAATTTGCAAAATATGCATTATAATAAAAATTAATTAAAGGAAAATCCTTTGTTTTTAAATTTCAAAGTTTTATTCTCATCTAGTTAGGTCACCAAAGTTCGACCATATTCTTTCTCTTCTCAGTTTCATTGTTCCTCCAAAAGTGAGAACCTATTATTCGTTCTACTTCAGATAATCTATGATTCAGTCTTCCTTAGTGAAAAGGTAAAATGACCATCATATCCCTGCCATGACCATGCTAAGTACAAGGCAGCCCTTGTTTAGAAGCAGACAGCATAGTGATGATGTTAGAAGATACTGTTACAGAGAAGTTAACACATGCTTACCTTAAAAACAGTTTCCTACTACATGTTTGTGTACATAGTAGGCTACATGGTTGTGTATCTGCTACTGGCCTAGCAGAAGAGAAACATTCTAAAGAAACAGTGATGTTCTCAAGTCAACTCTTAGACTATTGAAGTAATGGCCCTAGAGAAAATGGGATTTCCCCAGGAATCTCATGGTGGGAGAAGGAATGGGCACCAGTCAGATGGAGAACTTGTCTTCCAGAAAATAATTTCAAAAATTATAACAATTAGTCAAGCCAACTAAGTGGGCATGACTGAAGCCAGATAATAATGGGTCAGTGGTGGGCAGGTCTAGATCTCGTTGTGAATTGCTTAAAGGTTCACTTCCTTAGCCTTCTATTTATAGTTTGATCTTTCTTCAGGATCTCAAAGAAGAAGATGGGCTTGAGGGATTTATTGGATTTCTTGTGTTTCTTCCCAAGCTGGCCAAATTGATTGTATCCTTTTGCTGCTATCAACATTTAATTTAGTTCTTTTAATTGGCTTATTGAGGACTTGTGACTGGACTTGACTTTGGACACAAGTTCTGACTCTCAAGGTCAATAACATTTCAATTGTTTTGTAGTACTAATCTATATAAGCAAAATGTATTGTTTGAGAGCAGAAATTATTTTCTCCTCTCAATTTTCCTTCTTCTCTGAATATCCCCTCGTATCCTTTCTTATTCTATGTTGTACACATTCTACTCTGCACCCGTCCTGTAGACCTGGACTCCTTGATTTTTCCTTGTCTTATTTTTTCTATTCTGTAAATGCTAAGCACCAGCACCATGCTTCATTTCATTTATTATTTTCTCTAGACTCTGAAAACAAATCTGGCAGACTTAACAGGTTTCCTAGAGTATGTTACACAGATTGTTAAATTTGTTATTTAAAGAAAAAAGTTCTGTTGCCAAATAACTTGATATAAGACTAAATGAAATAGAATTCACTCATTTCCTTTTTGTAAGGCCTCCTCAGAGCATTTGGTATGTGAATGCGTTCAAGGAATCAACACTCGGTTTATCCAACTGGTCTTAAATTTTACTTTATTCTGGGATGCTCTTTATTTCAGAGTATCCTGCAAGACTAGATGGTAAGAGAAAAATGCACTTTTAAACATGAAAATACAACCACACCCAGCAATAAAATGATAAGCATTTTTACCTTTCACTGTGTCTGTGTGTACATGTGTGGATAGGCAGATCTTAACAGTTTTTAGATCATGGGAATAATTACTGGCAATTCTTCATGCATGGCAGCAGTTTGTGAAGCACAAACTCACTTGTCATATGAGTTTTGAGGACCATAATTACCTTGTGCTATGAGAAAAGACTAGGAAAAACTTCTGCATTTACATAAAAGTCTAAAATATTGAACACAATTAGTCATTTATTAATTCTCAGAAAAAGAATGTATTTCATGTAGTCTTAGTTCACAAAACTTTGTCACAACATAAAAATAATTTGCATTGCAAGTTCTGACATATGTCATGACTCTTGAAGTCGTTATTAGCGAGGTACAAGGAATAGTAAGATTCCAAAGTTATGTATGTGGGTTTGCTCCATCTTAATCATCAAGCAGAAAGCAAGGAGGGACATGTCAATCAAAGGCTAGGTACATTTTTAATTGTGATAATTTGTCCAATTAAATTTTCATGTAACCATTTGCAATTAGTTAAGTATCGGTTTTCCTCAACATGACTACATTTTAAACTTCATCAAAGTTTAGAATTCATTTTGGTTGTAGATGTTACCTAATATTCCATTTTTCTATATAGCTATGAAATTATCTCAGATATATAATAAACTAGATATATTATGTCCATCAAATAAGTATAATTGTGATATGCTAGTCCTGAGGATTGTAATTTTAATGTGCCATATGATATGCTTTTAAATATATTGAAGATATAATTTGTGAAACTGTATCATGAACCTCATAAATATTGTTATTTTTATTAAGATATGAAAGGTCTCAATCATTCTTTATCTGTTAAAAGTAGTGTATACATTTTTCTGGTTTTCCTTTTCTATAATTTGAATTGTTGCTTTTGTTCATTAAAGATTAAGATTTATGTGGACTTTGTTTTAAAATATTTATTTATTTTCTTTCAAATATAAATGTTTGCCTGCATGTAACTCATGTGTAGTATGTACATGCGGTCAATATCCACAGAGGTCCTAATAGGACATTGTGTCCCTTAGATCTGCAGTTACAGGTTGTTGTGAGCTCATATACTCTTTCTATCCCTTCTTGGTGATGTTCTCTAAGATTAGTGGTTAATATAAATGGCCATTTTAGGACTGCACATTCTACTATTACCTACTCTCATCAGTTTGGCTAACAACGAGAGTTTCTACTTTGGCTGTGAGTCATGCAGAAGGAAGTTTCACTGACCAAGGTTAAAGTCAACACTTGTCTATGGTACTGAAACAAACACTTAGAAGGCAGTTTGACACTCCTTACATTGAACAAAGCAGTAGTAGATTCCACATAGGACCTGTGACTTCCGCATGAGTTGGCTTCTAATCAGGATTTCAGTCCAGAGTTGCCTCCTGTGATAGGGTCCCCACATACAAGGAGAAAATTTAGGTAGGAGAAATGGTGGCGACCACCTCTACATAAATGCCAAGGCCTGTGC
Source organism: Rattus rattus (assembly GCF_011064425.1). NCBI lineage: Eukaryota > Metazoa > Chordata > Mammalia > Rodentia > Muridae > Rattus > Rattus rattus. The sequence continues at coordinate 69,712,186 of NC_046159.1, forward strand.
AGCTGCAAAGGCATCTCCTTCAGTAGGATTTAATTGAAGGCTGCCTGAGAAACCAAGGATTGCTGATGCAGACAATGTCAACCCATCGGGTACTGCTGTTTAGAAGAGATGCTTTCTTGGGACCAATGGTTCACAGGGCGGGGGGAGGGGGAATTAAAGGAGCTTGTAGCAGCTTTCAGAAGAGCTTGCTGCAGCATTTCTCACCTGCTCCCAGGGTCTGTGTTGTTGATTGCCAACCACCTCACCTCCAACCCCAAGGGCAAGTAAGGTCTGGCAGCAAGTGGTCCGGAGCACAGACAGCAGGTTACCTCACTAACACTACTACAGTTCCATCTTGCCTGATAGATCAGTATTGGCGCACACTAGTTCAAACATGGCATAAGATAATCGATTCTTACATATTTACCATGTTTTTTTTTTTTTTTTAGTAATGGGAACACTCTTCTCTTTGGAGTTCTTTTTGTGTGTGTGAAAGCTGAATAATCCTTTTTATTAATGGAAAAGATGAATAATCCATCTAATCCATTAGAAGAACAGTCATAGTAAGGTGATTTACAGTTTTTTAGGTGAAAATGTAAACAAATTCATATAAACGAAAGAATAATTTAACTTGACAAATCAGTGAGTTCAAGCTTCCTTACAAATACATCGGTGAGAAGGCAAAAATCCCTATATAAGTAAAACACAAACAAACAAAGAAACCAACAAAAAATAACAAAACAAAGCAAAACAATAAAAATAGAGTTAAGTATGGGTAACAACTTGTAAATGTTTTATTACTCTGTATTGGACATACAGGTGACTTGGCCAGTTTAGACAGTCTCTTCTCCCTAATGATTTTTACTACTTGTATAACTTTTCCAGGGTCCTTGTGAACCTTGTAAGTTTCAGGAGCTTCCAGTAACGTGTGAGTTATTTCCATCCTAAGTCGTATGAGCATTCCTTCACCAACCAGGAGAGACAGTTCCGTTCAAAGAAAGTTACACATCATCAGGTTTATCAAAATAATATAGGTCCCTAAAGCTTGTAGAAGAGCTTTGTGTTTGAGGAGTAGGGAGTGATATACTTGGTCTTTGAGAAACTCTCATTTAAGAAGGGTCAAGTTAAATCAAGCTCACTTACATATATTCATGAAACTCATAAATAACAAATGTTCCACCCACCTCAGGATTGGGTAACCATGCACAGAGAATACTTAGAAATAAGCTTCTGGAATCTTTTAAGAGAACTGAATATTTTATGTTATCCTCATTTCTATCCTGATTATGATTTAGAAAAATAGCCTGTTTGTTCTTGAGCCAGCAAAATAAATATTAAAAATGCTTCAGAATGAAGGAAGTAGATATATTTTTACCCTAAAATTTTGATATCTGTTGGTAATCTTCATTCAAAATGAGATATTTGTTTTGGATGCCCATCAGGTTGAAAAGGCAGCAGCCAACTTCAGATTTTCTCTGAAGCTTAAATGTCAAACAACAGCAGAATGCGCTGGGTTTTTTAAAATGTAACTAGAGAAGATATTCTATTACTTAATTGTTTAGAATGCTCTGATCAGTTTCAGGGGATCTTTTTCCAGTTCCAGATGTAGCTGAAATGGTGTCATGCTTACAAAGCAATGGTTAGAGTTATCAGCTAAGGACTACATATCCAGATGTTTTATCATTACCAGATTGCTCAAAGAAGAGTATGGCACTTTTATGCATTTACAGGAACACCCTTCAGAAAAAAATAATTATAACTGTCAGGCAAATGGGTAGAGAGTGGTACTAAATGGGACAAGGGTAGTGTCTTCATTTCTCAGTTCTATTGCTGTGAAGAGATGTTTTAAACAACGCAACTCTTATAATGAAGGCACTTACTTGGAAACTTGTACATAGGTTTGGTACATTATCAACATGGTAAGGAGTGTAGTTGCACACAGGCAGGCATGGTGCTAGAAAAGTAGCTAAGAGCTGTAGATGCTGATCCACAGGCAGCAGGTAGAAATAGAGACACTGAGCCTTTTGAAACCTCAAAGTCCACCCCCACCTAAATATCCCCTCCAACAATTACACATCTAATCCAATAAAGCCACAATTCCTAGTCCTTCACAAACAGGGCATCAACTCAGGCCAAACCTTCAAATATATGAGCCTACAGGGCCATTCTATTTCAAACTATCACAGGCAGTCAAAAACAAAAGATGGGGAATTCCTCCCATGATTATGAATAATTAATGTATTCTTATTTGGCTTTATAAATAGGTGAAGACTCAATTTGTAAATATCATTTAACTGGAGAAAAGAAATTTCATATTTTAAAGGCAAGAAATTAATAAAATTTTTTAAATTTATTTTTCAGTGTGTGTGTGTGCATGTGTGTGTGTGTGTGTGTGTGTGCGTGCGTGCATGCACATGTGTATGTATGTGTATTCCTATCTGAATGCAGATGCCCACAGAGGTCAGAAGAGAGCTAAATGATCCCTTTGAACTAGAGTTATAGTAAATTGTGAGCCATCTGATATGTAGTGGGAACCAAACTCAGGTCCTTTGTAAAAGCACTGTGCTGTCTCAGTGACTGAGGCATCCTCCATCCCTAAAAATGTGATAAAATACTATGAGCTTGATTCCTTGGTTGCTAGGCTCTGGTGAGGGAAAGGGAAACAGATTAAGAATATTGGTGAGAAAAAGTTTGGGTATATTCTACTTCTAGAAAACATGTTATTGTCTATTGCAGACTAGCACATAAGGTACTGCACCTTGCAGACTGATTGAGGCTCTTGGTAATTTAAACAACTATCTATCATTAATGAATGGCATGGAATTGTCAGGTCACATAATGGTAAAACTGAGAAAGTTGGAAGCAAAACATTACTGAGACTTTTGCTCCATGCATAGGAGCAAATTTAAAGAAGTCATTCTTCTACTGTTTATGTTAGAACACACTCAACTAGGCAAACTTTATGTGGGCAGGTTTTTTAGGAACAAAAGGTCCCAAAGAAACAGGTCATCCTTGATTTTTACTGGTTATAACCCTGTAAACCTATCATAAATTATATGTGGAAGTACTACATGCCTAAATGAATTTAATATGCCTTGCCTACCAAATAGCTTTGCTTAGCAACACAGCCCCCCTGAAGTGCATTGTTTACCTCATGGTTTTCCAGCAGCTTGGAACAGTGGCTCAGTTCTACCTTCAGCACCATCAAAACAATGCATCCTACTTCACATCACAAACTTGGGAAAAGATCCAAATTCAGCATTCCCAATAGACTTTCTACTGAATATGTACCGGTTTCCGAGAACCCGATAAGCACAAAAATGTGTGAACTGTGGATCCTTTGAATGTTCGGACACATCCATCATACTCCTAGTATGATCAGCAGCTCACTGTACCTCTGTGGTGGCCCCAAAAGATTATAATGTAACTGAAAATTTCCAATTGCCTACTGCCATTGTAGCTGTCAAAAGGAATTGTAGTGTTACTCATGCAATTGTGGTGAATTGGAGGAGGTCAACAAGTCTACTCTCCTATCTCTAACAAAAAATCACAATGTATACAGCTGGTTCTGGTACACAGTACTTGATAGTGATAACAGCTATTTGACCACAGTGTGAATTTATTATAGTGAATGTTTTATCATAGGTCAGGTAGTATAGCTTCACACATGTATTCACATTTCTAGTTTACCCAATATATATTGTGTTAAATATATACTGTATAAAATATATATACTTTTAAAAGTAAAAATAGATTTAATCAGAAAATAAACTCTGAAAGGAAATTTATCAAAATCTTAATAGTTGTTATTTATAGACAATTGTTTTAAAGACATTTTTTGTTTATGTGTGTGTGTGTGTGTGTGTGTGTGTGTGTGTGTGTGTGTGTGTGTGTTTTGCCTGGTCTTGAAACCTCAATGGAACTGTGATGGTTTTAATATGGTTGGCCCATTGAGTAGTGGCACTTTTAGGAGTATGGCCTTGTTGGAGGAAGTAGGGGTTGTCTTTGAAGTCCTATGCTCAAGATCTTCCCAGTGGGCTGAAAACTGTCCCCCTGGCTGCCTTCAGATCAAGATATAAAAATCCCAGCTCCTTCTCCACTACCATGTCTATCTGGATCCTGCATGCTTCCCACTATGTTGATAAAGGACTAATCCTCTGAAACTATAGGCCAGCCCCAATTAAATGTTTGCCTTTAAAAGAGTTGCCTTAGTCATGGTGTTTCTTCACAGTAACACAACCCTAAGATTGAAGCCTAGGATAATGTTGAACTCCTGATTTCTCTGACTTTAGATTTCAGGTGTTTATGTTAGAAATGTGTACCACCAAGGTCAAATTTTCCTCAGCCATATTTTTATGTTTATCTTACAACTAAATTTTTTAGAATAAATGGTAAAAATTAAAATGATGGGGATAGGTGAAATAAAATTATCTAAGAATAATTCTAACAAAATATAAAATACTATAACTTATTGTGTAAAATAAATTAGCATACAAATCCTCAGGGTCTACCTAAAAGCTTCTTTCCTTATGTATAAGTCAAGGTAAAGTCCCTATAGTTACTACTTGTCTGTGTACCATGCTGAGAGAGTTAGGATGCATGATTCAGAGCTGTAGACAAAAACTCTTTGCTTTCACTTTCAACTATAGATCTTCCTTTAAATCAATTTTTATAGGTAATACAGTGAACTTAAGTTTCCTCAGTACTATTTGGTCAATGTTGCTAGGCATGTGGATAACTTTACATATGTGACATTGTGCTGGAATTTCATTACTGTGACAAGAAAGAAAGAAGTTGCTTGGTCACAAATTTACAGGTAACTTGTGTTACCTTTTGTCTCTCTCCAACACGTGCAACTCCTAGTATTTTATCTGAAACAAAACCAGCTAAATGAAATGTTTCCAGTTTCCTTGCATGTCAGTTAAAAGATACCCCTGGGTTTATTCCATGTGGCTTGACATAGTGAATGCAGTCAGCTTGGATGTCACAGGTCTCTTCATTCTACAAAACATGTACTGGGTATTGCTGAAGTAGAAAGTGAGGCATAACAACATTTGAAACAGAGTTTCTTTAATTCAATAGTGATATTGAATTTAAAGAAAACAAATATAAAAATGAGTTGCTAGAGTTTTTCCTAAGGAATCCCAGTGAAACACTTTCACAAGGTACACACAGAGGTAAAACAAATATTTCACTTTTTGGAGTTGATTTATTTAGTCTATCCTTCTGGAAAGTACCATGGTTTGTTATCACTCTTTTTGCCACAATACTTGCCTTTTAACAGAGGCTGGCCTTGAACTCCCGATCCTCTTGCCAGAATCTCATATATGCTGGGACGAGCCTGGTTCATCATTTTTTCTTAATGTACGCACTTATAAGACAGACATCAAGTTGTTTGTAAAACAAATAAGGATATAACTGGCTTATTAAGGTAAGGCTCATGAGACTTAGTGCCTTTGTAGGCTCAGGAGATTTTTTTCAAGCCCCATCTTCCTTTCATTTACTTCAATGGGAGCATGGAATGTCTCTCATATAGAAAAGCAGAAAAAGCCCTTTACCAACATTGCTACTATTAGCAACAATATATAGTTATTCAATAAAGGAAGTATTCAAAATTTGCTCTCTTAACTTTTAATGTCTAAAACAGATTCAGTGGTTTCTCAATACTAATAAAAAGATGACATTCCATGGGGAAAGTCAGCAACTCTATTTTATTGTTTTCAAAGATTTCTTTTAATTAAATGACACTGTGTATCTGTGTAGATTTGTGCACAATACTGCAGTGCCCATAAAGGATAGGTGACAACAGATCCACTGAAGCTAGAATCAAAGGCAGTTGTGAGTCATCGATATTGGTGCAGGGAACTGATGTCAGGTCCTCTGTCAGAGCACTGATTGCTTTGAACTACTGCGTCATCTCTCTAGCCTCTTTACTGTAATTACGACTTGTGTTTGTATCACAAACTTTTTGGGAGTTCTATGCAAACATTTTGTTTACAGTGACTTTTGAGTTTTCTATCTTTCTTTTACTCTTTTTTTCCCTTCACAAAAGCATGTTTCACTGTATTTACTTCTCTCTCTCTCTCTCTCTCTCTCTCTCTCTCTCTCTCTCTGTGTGTGTGTGTGTGTGTGTGTGTGTGTGTGTGTGTGTGTGTGTGTGTGTGTGTGTGTGATAATATCCATGTGGAGGTCAGAGAACAGCTTTCAAGAGTTTTTTTTCTCCTTCCATGGTGTTGATTCCAGGGAATGAATTCAGGTGGCCAGGTGTAGCCAGCTGAGGTATTTTCCCAGCTCTCCTCTCCCTTGATACACATTCAATTTCTTACACTCACAGTTAAAATTGTTATCTATGAGATACAATGGATGTGCCACATTCAACTTTATTCCTAGCATGAGAAGTAGATTAATTGCTGCAGTGAACATGAACAGGTTTATAGCTAATGGGGGGGTATCTTGAATTTCAGAGTGTTGGAAATGGGTGTTTTGCTTTGATTGATTTATGCTATGATCTTCTTTATTTGTTTCTTTGCCAGTTTGTTTAAAATGGGGTTTTTACTCTTGTTGTTTATACCATTCTTACACTTCCAATCTCCTAGATATGAGTGAACCTCCCTACTCAGTCTTCTTAGTGCTGGGATTAAAGACTTGAGTCATTAGACCTGTCTTTGCTGATACATAGTAGACATACATAGCTCTCCACCCCTAGTAATAGCATGTAAGGTCCTGTCTGTGTCAATTAATGGTGTAAATGAGCTTGAACTTGGAACCTATTTCATTCTAGACAAGCATTCTTCCATTGAACTATATCCATAGGAAACAGTAACAGTGTGACTCAAAGGAAAAGAACGGAATTGGCCCAGGAGCTCAAAACATGACCCTCAGTAACTTCTTTGGCTTGCCTTGGAAAATGTTAACATTTGTTAACATTGAGCAAAACTTGAAGACCATCTTTAATCCATACAACCAAGATAGAAAGTCAGGAGCTTTGGTGTGCTTTTAATCTAAGGATCAGAAAGATGAAATCAAGAAAATCTCTGGAAATCAATGGCTAGCTAGCCTCTCCTAACCAATGAATTCCAGGTCCCAATAAGAAATATAGGCTCAAGAAGATAGAAACCTCTTAAGTAAGAATTATGCCTCGGTTTGGCCTCCGGCCATAACACATACGGCCACAAGTACAAATAAGCAAACATGTATATATACATATATGCACAGAACTTTTTTAGTTGCTCTTAACTTAATTCTATCTTTCCCTTTAGAATTTTTTCTAGTCACTTCATTAGTCTCCTGCAAAATAATCCCTAGCCAATTAGGCTTAAAGCAATAAAGAGTTCATCAGATGAATACATTTAGAATTCAGATGAATGAGGAACAAAACCAGAGCTCTCCAAAACACCATCACATCAACACAATCCAAACATCAGTGGAATGAGTCACATCATTTTTCAGCACTCAGAAAATAGGTACTATAAAATGCTCCTCACAAACTCCTTCTTTATCCATGTTGGAATGTTGATGGATCCATCTGTTAGCATTCTGTCTAAGCTCCAACCCCACAGTTACCTGGTAAGAGCCAGGTGTGCCTGTCACTATAAATGGGGCTGCTTGCCCCCTTCCTCAACTCTTGCTCTCTTTTGTTCTTCCCCTCTTCCTCTTTGCCCCCTTTCTCCCCATTTCCTTTCTCCCTGCTTCTCTCCATATGCTCATGGCTGGCCTCTACTCTACTCTTCCCTCTTCTCACTCTCTCTCTCTCTCTCTCTCTCTCTCTCTCTCTCTCTCTCTCTCTCTCTCTCTCTCTCTCTCTCCCTCACTATCCTCATAACTCCCCTCATGTCCTGAATAAACTCTGTTCTATACTCTACTATCATGTGGCTGGTCCCTCATGGAAACAAATGTCTCATCATGGGCCCGCTGAGTCACCATCTTTTCCCATACCTCACTACACATAGAACATAATCCCCCCTCTCTTTATCTTTTTATAAACACAGCATTGGTGCCAAAACCCAAGACATGTCATCTCTTTATCTTTTTATAAACACATCACCATCTTATCTAAGCTTTTGCTGATAGCCACATGCTGTGAGCTTATGGATGCAATGGTCTTGTCCTATTGTGTCATGCACAGCAAATGAAGTTTCACAGCTCTCCTCCCCATCAGATTTCTTTTGGAGGAGTTTGGAGGCAAGAGTCAGATATGCCAATATTTAATGGCAACTGATGTTGCAATGATGGACTTTAGAGAAAGAGAAGAGAATCACAAGCAAAACAGTGTGGGTGACCACTAAAAAGCCAACTGATGTTAAACTTCTATGGCACCAAGGATATATTACATTTAGTGGGATATACAAATTGATCAAAAACCCTAGAAATGAAAAACAAAGAAAAGCATGTTTGAAATCCTAAAGAATATATGTTAACCAAGTGAAGACTTACTTACTCTCTTCATGCATGACATAGTCTTTCAGAATCCCCAGTTCCAAAAATAGTGCAGCCTACCCCATTATGCATCCTTGAAAGAGTCTGAACACACTCCTGTTCTCTTATTTCCCCACCATCCTCTGTATATATTGGCAGAAAAGGGACACACAGATCTGCTTCCTTTATAATAAATAACAAAGTAAAGTATTAATTGACTTGATTTTTAAAAATAGTCCCAGTCTGTAATTTAAGTTCAAATGTTTATCTGTGGCTGGAGATATGACACAGTGATTAAGAACACTCACTATTCTGAAGGTCCCAAGTTCATTTTCTGTCACCCGCGTGGCATCTTACAATTGTTTGATGCTGTCTTTTGGTGTGCTTATGTATATGCAGACAAAGTAATCTTATACATAAAATACATGAACACATAAAACATTTAAAGTATATTTACCACTGTCTCCCATTACTGTAAAATTAGATAATTTCCCACTTAGTAAAAATTAATTTGAGAACAACTATGTTGAATATACATTAAATCTATTTTTAAAAGTCTTAGCTCCATTGATTGGTTTAAAAAAATTAAATGTCCAGAAAAGAAGATATGGCAAAAGTTTGCCTTAACAATGTCAGCATTTCTGAAATAGGTTAAAGCAAAAGAAAAATACCCCAAAGCTTTATCGTGGCCAGCATGATAAATAGGAGGAGACAGGGGTTCAATTTGTACAATGTAGGGATCTGGTTTGAACCAAGAGAGTGTGACCAAGCTGGGCTTCACAATCATGTCCTTGCATGTAAGAAGGGAAACAGATGCTGTCTCAGGTTTGGTCAGTGTTAGGGGCCTCATCTTATATCCTCCAGTTGCAGTGGCTCTGATCAGAAGTGACAGCACCTGGAACTTCTGTCAGCATATTGAGGTGTAGGGAGCAGAAGTCCTGTGTCTTACTGCCTTGAGGGTTGAAGGCGATGCACAGGTCTCTCTGCTGCCTACAGCAGTTCTCTGTGGTTTGCAGATTAGAGTGAAAGTCAGAAGAAATTCTAGTAGAGATTAATGGTAAAGAGAAAAGGCATCTCTAGTCAGTTCTCTTGATTTCTGCCTGTGTCTAGCTAGCTAGTACTTACTTCTCTTGTGATGTGAGAACTGATTCCGTCTTCTTACACTATAGTTATAACGCAAACTCCCAATGCTACATAACTACTGACCAACTCAATATTAGTTTGAATGAATTAACTTGCCATTTGAAAGTCTTACAGAGAAAAGGTATTTGATGATGACTCAGATGCGAACATGAATGTTAAATAAGTTGACATAGCTTTCTCTAGGTAGATTGCAGATACACAGTTCGAAACTTCCTCTAGCCTCAGGTTCCTTATCTATTCAATGTAGAAAGAGCCAGTTTATCAACAGAACTGCTGTACTTGTCAAATAATGAACATAATCATTTCAGTTGTGCTGTTTCGTTTTAATCGTTATTTGACTAGAATTGCTTGGTAAGGGAGCCTCATCTGAGGAAGTATCTGGTTTGGGTTGGCCTGTGGTATGTCTTAGGAGGATTATCTTGATTGGGAATTGGTTCAATCCTTTGCGGACTGTACCATACTTCAGACAGGATGTCTTGAACTAGAAGAAGAAGAAAAATGCTATTAGAGACAAGCATGCGGCCAACATATGGATATTGGGTACCCTATGTTCTTAAGTTTATATGTGGAGTAGCCAGCTATATCAATCTCCTGATTCTCTGACAACCTTATCATGACAGACTAAATGACTTCAAGTTCAAAGGTGCTTGTTTAACTTGAATGCAAGTCATGACAGAAACCTGACAGCGGGGATCAGAAGTGCTATTTCATATAGGCTATGTTTTTTTTTTTATATTTTTGGGGATTCTAACACACCGTTACTGTTTCCAACTAATAATCCTTTTTACTAGATTTGTTTGAAGATACAACTATTCATGCTCAGACATGCAATCAGAAAAGTATCAGTGCATGAAGAAGGCATCGGAGCACAACACAGTATGCTCCAAAGTGTGTGTTAGACATGTTAGCCTTTTGGTTTAATTACTAAAATATGTAGAAAATATCTAAAGAATCTCTTGATTTAGAATTATGCAGTAACATGAGTGCATTAGACTCAGAGATGCGACCGCTAAAGCATAGCTTCCCTAACTGACTGTCCTGCTGTGGCAGATGGATTCTACAGTAGATGTATGATATTAGGAGTAGTTATTCTCTATTTAGTATATGAATTTGAGTTATTTTTCCTTGGGCTTTTAGTTTCTTCTTTATAAAAAGGAATCTAGTCTTTTTTTCTTTGTGAAACAAATGAAGACAGCATAAATCTAGGCAGTACCTTCTTCCCTTTACCTAATTTTTAGGCAAATATTTAACACTCATCTTACTAGCAAGCAGAGGAGGATAAGGTATAATAATAATATAATTTATCATCATCACCACCACCATCATCATCATATGCCCAGATATTTCAGTGATTTTCATAAATTAAAGAACTCAGCTACTATCTAGAATACTTGAATGTTCATTGATTCCTTCATCCCTCCTGGATCTTTGTTCTTGGAAAAAGTATCCCTGTGATGACAGTGAGCCCTGTATATTAGAATCCTGATGCAAGTTATAACAGGAATGACTGCAATGTGGACACTGCTCATTTCTTTAAAATGCTTGGCCTTGTTTCCTACAAATTGCTTCCACCCAGGAATATTTCTATATTTCTGAAGCAGGTTTACACTCTTTTTTTTGCTTCACAAATTACTTCCATTGGTTTGCTATGGCCAATACCTGACAGGATTGAGTTGAAGAAGGGGGGATTTATTTTGCCTCTGGAATTCAGGCATTGCAGAATGGGTAGGCCGAGTTCAAGTGTGGCAGAACTTTCCTGAATATAATAGCACATTGGGAAACAAGACAGAACAGAAGCAGGGTCAAGCTCTCATCTTCAAAGACCCGCATCATATTGAAGGTTTCATAGACTTCCCAGACAGTACTACCAATGGGGAACTATGTTTTCAAACCAATGAGTCTCTGAGGGAATATTTGACTTTGAAATTATAACATTTACTATCTATTCTCTACTTTTGATTTGTGTGTGTGTGTGTGTGTGTGTGTGTGTGTGTGTGTGTGTGTGTGTGTTTATCTGTGAGTCTGTGCACATGGAATGGAGTGCCTTTTAGGTTGCTGTAGTTGTAGGCACTTGTGAGCTGCTGTGTCAAATGCCTGCATTCTTCAAAATTCCCACTTCCTCTGTCCAGAGTCAGACACCTTCCTGATTTCCCACCAAAATACTGAATCTTCTGCTTCCATGATAGCCATTCTTTCCTCACAAACCCATCAGAGGCGCCCATCCCTTCCTTTCTCAACTATTTGCAGCTCTTCCATAGTTAATGACAGCTACCATTCTCTAAACTGTTATTTGTTCTGCTGAACTGTCAATGTGACTCCCTGAAAAGTGTTTGTCTTTATTTGTATTAAAAAGAGAACTTTTTCGGTGATAACAAACTGTTAAGCGCTCTGCCCTTGCAACCATGTTAATGAATGGAATTTGAATTAAAGGTTTCAGAGGAGATTCTGGCACAGTAAGGACAGCCCACACAAACACAGACAGGACTCCACAAAGGTGAAACCATGTTCCTCAAAGAAAACCTCTGAGAACTGTGTGTCTGCGTCCTAGTGCTCATGCATTTTGTGCTCAGTTTTTGTTTTTTGTTTTTTTTTTCCGGAGCTGGGGACCGAACCCAAGGCTCTACCGCTGAGCTAAGTCCCCAACCCCGTGCTCATGTATTTTGAACTAGTTTATAATCTGGTGAATTGTAACTCAGAGTAATACAAAATAATTCTCATTTACAAACATGGATATTCTGTCAAGTCTCTTTGTAGTCCTCTGTGAAACTCACTATGCCTCTGTATATTCATTTTTATATTTATGATCTTAAAGTTGTCTATTCTCAGGGATCAAAAGACAGAATTACTAAATCAGAGTCAAAGCTTCTCTCTGAACTTGTGCTGTCATCCTGCATCTTTAACCATGGCAAGAAAGTGATACTAATATAATGCTGTGCTCCTGTACGTACACACAAGAAATTCACTCTTCTATGTTACCATAGCTTAGCCCAGAAATGTAAGTTTGTATAGATGTAGAATAGGTTAAAATTTCACCTAAAGTGTGCTGATGTCGTTTGGTTGATGAAGATTATAGTCCTTATTTTGAAAAGACAAATATTTAGCAGAAACCACCTGAAGGGATGACTCTCGCAGCTACCTGGACAGAGGCCATAAGTGGGTCCTGTTCTTTCAGAAAGAAATTCTTGTTTTTATTGCTACTTGCCAAGTGTTTGTGTATTTTATTGCAACCTCCAAAGAAAATGTTTGTTCCTACAATTTCAATTCCTGTAAACATGCCAAACATTGAAGGAAATCCCTTTCAATGGGCAGAAAACTCAAAAACCACTTGTTACCTGACCTGTAAAATCTGTAAGAACTTGTAGAGCTGGTAGACCCTTTCAAAGCATTAGCTCAGCCTACATTCCAATAAAATGTTTTCTCTGTCTTATGAGTACATGATTGAATTCTTGAAGTTTTCTGATAACAACTCAATATTTTTATGTATGTTGTCAAAAAATAGAATTCCTCTTATTTAAGATGAGTGGTGGCATCTAGGCTCTCTTGTTTAAAGAGAGCTATAAAATTCAAAACATTATTCTAAATTTTTTTTGCAACCTTGCTATGTATGAGTTAGCCATTAAAAAAAAATCCATTATCTCTCCTTGTTTGATGATAGAACATGAGAGCTTCATTTCAGAACAAGTTCTATTTCATCCTAAAAGATACTTTATACAAAGACAAAGAACCAAAATAGACAAGGCTTCCTGGTTTCCCTCCATGTATTCCTTCCATACATCCCTTTGCCCATATTTTCTTACTATTGTACATCTCTATACAGCTTTTGCTACTGGTGTTCTCTCTTAACCAGCTTTATTGGTTTAAAAAGCAGGTGCCATAAAAAGTCAGGAAAAATTGTATATATGCAACTATAATTCCACTTGAGAAGGCAAAGCTAGGTAGATCCATGGAGCGCTCTAATCAACTAGACTAGCCACATTGGTTAACTCCAGGTCCAGTGAGAGATGCTGTCTCAAAATGTAAGGTGAAAAATTATTGAGAAAAACTCTCAAATAGCCCCACTTGCATGTGTGTGTGTGTGTGTGTGTGTGTATGCGTGTGTGCGTGTGTGCGTGCGCATACACATGTGTCTATGCATGTGGGTGTGCATCGTTACCCATGCATACACTTATGCATGTAACCATAAGAAGGAGCACATAGAAAATACATATTCATATACAAAGCTGTGTCATTAAATGTATCAAAACTCACTCAATTCAACCCCATATTTACCAATGAAAACTTTTAAAGTAATATTTACATATCGTGACTCTATCCCCAACTCACACAGCCTAGTCTATATTGTATCAACAATTTCAGGCTTATAATGCTTGCTGTAATGAGTACAGTTGAGTTGAAAGGAAAATTAAGAATTACCTAGCGCCAAATTCTCTCCTTGCAGAGGAGGGCAGAGCTATTTATTACCTTTGTCTACAGTTCCCCATGCCAGGTGCACTTCCTTTATGAATGACTTGTTCTTATGCACTGGAGTTCTGTGCCCTCAAAGGGGCCATTCTTATGCTTCCTTTTTTTCTCTGGTTGTGAGCACCTAGGGAGTGATTGACCTTAGAGGTGTCATTCTTTATGCAAATGAACAAAAGCTTCCTCTTGTTCTAAAGCAGATAGAAAGTGAATAGGTCCCCTGGATTCCAGCTTTTTATTACCCACTCTCCTGCTCTGAGAAGAAACCCTTGTTCTTCCAACTTTCCAGTGAAGCACCACTGTCTTAGTCATTCAGTAAAGTTTATAGTTACTAGGTATTTCAGCTTAATATTCCTAATACATCTCCTTAGCAAAGTGATTTCTTAACAATGGTTAGGTGTGGCTAAAGTAATTCATGGAGGCGGAAGTCTATGTTATATTTGATCAGAGGCTTTTATACTAGGTTCAGTAGTAACTTTAATACTATGTTTTGAATTTTTTAATGGAAGAAGCCTGCTACTTACCAACTGTCTTTAGAATTGGCATGGCCTACAGACATAATGCTTATCATTCCAGTGGCATCTCAAACAAGGATTGGGAAATGGCAGATTGTGGTTACTCAAGGTCATGAGTTTCTCTATACTAGAACCTTCTCTCCCATACCCAAATAAATCCAAATAATAAACCTCATAAAACCACCCTGCAATCCACTTTCAAAAAAATGGTTTAAGCCAAGAAAATTGTCAACCAGCATATTATTAATTTTTAAGATTTGCTTAAATTGAATATTTTGCTTAATCCTTAAACCTTGCCCTGTGTTCTGCCTTTTAAGCAGTGTAACCTAAAAGGCCACAGAAGCATATTTATTTCTATAATGAAGAGAAGACACCTAAGGCAGTCTTCTCCTCAAAAACTCAAAAGTATGTGTAGAATGTGTACTTCCCTTATGTCTACTTAGGAGACTTGATAACTCTGCCTCACTCTGACTCATCCTGCTATTCCTTTCTGCTAGGAATGGAGGAACTTCTGTCACAGTGGGTTAGGAGACCCAGAAGGACTGCTACTGTGACCTGCTACTGGGAACTTACTGTTAAAGCAGCAGTCACAGCTCTCATTTTAAAGGGAATAAGAACAGTTCAGTGCCACCCTTTCCAGTGACCGTGGCGTGGAACAAAGACTTAGGTAACTTCAAATTTAATGTTCCAATTTGGATGCAGTTTCATGAAGTTTTATTATTTTATAGAATAAAGAAAATCATAATTCAAGACAACTTTAAAATGCACCGGTGAGTATATCAGAGAAACAGATAAAGGAAGAAGGGGAGAAGTCTTCTATAGGCTCACAATACTAGATGTTTTCTGATGACTTTCTTAGTTTGGGGGATGGTGGAAGCTTTAGGTCTATAAATAGATTGCAAAGTTTTTTTTTATTTTTTCTTTTTTTCTTTCTTTCTTTCTTTCTTTTTTTTTTGCAAACAGTTTTTATCTTTTAGTCACAAATTATTAGTTCAGACACAGAGATGGACAAGGGTTAGTAGTCCTGGAGGGCTAGATGTAGCGTAAGATATGGTAAATAGCTTCTGGACCTGCATTATTCCAACCACTCCACAGTACAGAAATGCTAATCAGGCCTTCAAACTCTGCAGCAGGGCTTATAACAGTCTAAGGAATGATCCCCACAAGTAGAGTTCATCATCTACCACCCTAGAGGGGCACACTGTATACAAATATACATTCAAGACTCCTCAGAAAATGAGAAATGTTTAGTTACACATGGGTTTCAAAAGAAAAAAATCAATAATCAAGTTGTAAGTCCCTTCATGTACTGATTTTAATCTGTTTCTGAAGACTATGCTTAATAGTAATTGCTTTTAGGGAATATGCAACTTGTGCTTTGAGATACTTTTTTCCTTACATATGTGAATTGTCTTAGAGGGTATAGAAGTTCTAAAAGAAAAAAATAAAGCTATTCCAGTCAGCTCATTAGTCTGCTCCATCCACCAAAATGTGGGAATTTGTATAACTGTGAAGTGGTTGTACTTTGCTCCATTCATCCAATGTGTGAACATGTATGAGTGTGTGTATGTATGTATGTTTATATGTATGTATATACATATGTAGTTTTGAAGTTGTTGGGATTCATTGAAACTTGCTTCATCCAGAATATGTGTGTGTGCATGTGTGTTATTTTCCTCTGTTTTTGCTGACCCCAGAGAAGTGTTGCTCCCTCGCAAGTCTGCTGAGTGACTTTTCTATGACGCCACATTTGGATCTCCTTGGTTTACACTGTGGTGTCAAAGGTGGTCTTAAAAAATAAATCCTACATGACCTCTTATGTACGTTAAGTCATGTCTAGAAGACTAACAAGGGCCATGTCAATTTGTGTTAGATCATGCTGTTTCATCAAAATGACAAGCAAATGCCTCTGCATGTTCAGTTCAGAACAATTTTTAAAATTAACGTTAGGTTTGTAGTATCTTGAATCATTGTTGTAGAACTCAGAGAAAGGTTGATTACAATTTCTTTTGTGTACTATACATACTAACATCCCCATTAAATAAAAGAAAGTATTGTAATTAAGTTCTAAAACACACACACACATACACACACACACACACACACACACACACGCACACACACCCTTCATGATGAGCTGACTCCTAAGATCAAACATTTTAAAATTAGATGAACCATTTAATTTACAAAGTTTTACTGAAAGAGGTAAGGGGTTCTTTATAATTTGATTATCAAAAATCCACATTGGACATATGTAAATTGTGTAGATGAGGACCCATAAATGAAATGGCTAAATAAGTTGCTTGAGATTAATGCTTTAACTTGGAATCAGTGTGAGCATCCTGTTGATTCTGATTTCTTGATTTCCCTCCAATTCCAGATCTTAACACACTGGAATGGTTTGATCAAAGGTGTTTGCAAATTATTTCCATTAAACACTAGATGAATGTAATATACTAGCCAACCGTAGGATGACTTCTTGTGGCTATGATATGAATTCCAGAACAAGCTGAAAATGTTCAGGGATCCTTGTATAAATCTAAAGGTATTGTGCTGTGTGTGTCTTAGTGTTTCTCTTACTTCAGTAAAGCATCATAACTAAAAAGCAAGTTGGAGAGGAAAGTATTTGTTTGACTTTATGGAAGGAAATCAGGACAGGAGCTCAAACAAGTCAGGGACGTGCAGCAGGAGCCGATACAGTGCCATGTAGAGGTGCTGCTTAATAGCTTACTCCTCAGGACTTGCTCAGCCTGCTTTCTTATAGAACCCAGGACCAGCAGCCATAATGGTAGCCATAACAGGCTGGGCCCTCCCAAATCAATCACTAATTAAATAAAAAAATCCTTACAGGTCTACATACAACTTGATCTATGGAGGTATTTTTCTTAATTGAGGTTCCTTCCTCTCAGATGACCCCAGCTGGTGTCAAGTTGACATAAAACTATCTAACATATGGCGCATTCACTTATGGCTTCTCTGCTCTGGCATTGTAGACATTGGGTACTTGGTTCTCCAGAAATCCAAATGTCACTTCTAATTAATATCTTAAAATAGATTTCACAGCTGGCCCATCCTGAAAGTCACTTTCTCCCGAGTTCCCATTGTTCTACCTTGGAAACTTGAGGTGTAGCATGTTCCCTTGTGATTAAAAGAAGCTGTGTCTCTGTAAGCACATGGCTATTAAAACATAGTCACTGATGCTCATCTTAAAGTTAATGCAAAAAAAACCCCATAATTTCTATGACTCTGTAAATTTCAGTTGGTTTAAGGCACATATGTAGTATATTTTCTTGCAGTTAAGTCTGAAACACAAAAGAAGAGGTCCAGCCTCTTTTGAAGAAAGATTAGAAGCAATCATCTAGCTAAGTGTGGCTCGAAAGTGTGTCAATGTATGAAAACCACGTAATTAAAAGTGGTGAAATTTCCCAGAAGGTACTTGGATAATCCAGTTGACAACTTCAACTTTTTCCATCCCTCTTTTTTTCTCTAGACATAAATCTGCTATATAGGGTTTCTTACTATAATAAATGAAATCCTATTTAAAATTTTCTTCTATTTAATAAAATTTATAAGGCCAGGAGTTTAGTTTTTACTTGACACTTTAGTGTGGCTGATCTCACAAGGAATAGACAGGCATTAATTCCTGGGGACTTAGTAATAAGATTAAAATAAGAAGAAATGAATAGAGGATCATTCAGAGCAAAGTCTGGTTTGCAGACAGCATGAGTAGAAACCATTCCCACGAACAAGTATTTCTTTAATGACCTTTAAAAAAGGAGATTTTTGTCACCTTTTAAAAGAGGTTTTCCACAGCATTGAGCTAAAAGGATCCTCTTAAAGAGTCTTACAGCTGCAGAACTTGAAAACATATCTATAAAGATAGTGTCTAAATTACAGTGAAGAATCTTGAGCTCCCTGCTATTGATCTACCACCTACCATCACAGCAATCCAAATGGTGTGTGAGTACTTGGGAGGGTTGAAGAGCCAGTTCAAGATCTATTCCACAGCCCATGGGGGTTTAACTGTGTGGGCAGAGTTACGTATCTTAAATTGAGTGCTGGAAACATAGCTCTTCCCTTTATTATCTTGAAATAATTGTGTGTGCTTTATAAAATGTATGTTTTACAAAACGCTTTCCTGTATGTGCATGGATGTGTGCACACATACACAAATATATGCATGCAAATTTTAATCTCAATTTGAAGTTATTTCAAAGTATGTCCATTCTTCTTTTCTATCTAGCAGATGCCTAGAAATTCAGTTTAAGATTCATATTCTTTACAGCAATTCAAGACAGTTCAGAGCCATCATCTACAATGTGAGTGAACTAACATGAAATTCTTGCTGGATACTTGGCACCTCATAAAGCCTTTTGAGATTATAGTTAGCTCATTTCCTTCTTTCCCGATAATTTATGCGTTAGCATCTCACAATGCCACCCCGTGTTGTGCTTCCAGATGTATTGATTATAGCACTGACACCATGGCAGCAAGTTTGGTGTATGCATCTGTCTCCTACTTCACCCCCATCACTTGCAGTCTCCAGCTTCTGGTAATAGGTTTCTTGAGAGCAGGACCAGAGTTTTACATCTGTGTCACTCTAACACTTAGCAAGATTCACTGAATAGAGTTGGCTGAATGCTATAAAAAGAGGGAGAGCATGAATGTCAGCCATATCCGAAAGTCCCAGTGAGTTTCTTGGGAGGAAGGCTGAGCATTGGGAAATATGTAAGAGCTATCTGTAACATTTACCAATGCTTTACTTAGGGGCTAGCAAGATAAGATGAATTTGCATCTTTTGTATAATTAATCTACACACAAGCCAAGTGTCCATCACTATTATTAACCTCTGCTGCACCAGAAAATGGAGGTTAAGATGATTCTTTCTAGTAAACTATACAACTACCACTTAGTAGAGGTAGAAAATCAGCCCAGGCTCCGTGTCATGCTTTCTTCTATAGTGACTATGTTTTTGATATTTCAGGAGTACTTCTGACAGCTATAAAATATAGAAGAATGCCTTTTATCTTCCTACTTCTAGACAGCCTCAAACCCCTTTGGCAGCAGCTAGAGACAGATAAGAAAATATGTCACTTCAGTGGCTACACTAATCATCTTCTGATCACAATACAGATCAGGCAATGAACTTTACCACTCCTGTGAGTTGAGCAAATGGGGGCACATGAGGCACTGTGAACTCTTGTGAACCTGTTATTTTCATCATATTACCCCTGAAGAGATGAGAAATACTGGGTGCATTGAAATTTCACATGTACAATCTTGAATTCATGCACATGTGGAATAAAATACCAGCCTTTTGTCTCCTTTCTTCTTAAGATTCATTTTCTCCTGGGTCACTGTAATTTTTTAATATACACCACTCTTGAGTTGTGCCTGTTCATTTAGTTTCTGTTTCCTTTCCATGCTATAATGCAGAGGTTAGCTATGCCCTGTAAACTAAGAACAGATCTACACTTTTGCATAATTAAAAAATACATAGCAAAGTAATATTTAATGATACCTGAAGTGTTGTAAAATTCAATTTTTATTTTCCCATGAAAAGCATATATGTGTCTGAAAATGTGTAGAGACCAGAGTTCATCCATGGGTGTGGTTTCTCAGGAGATACATGGCTTTGTCTTTTCAGACAGTTCCTCGGTGACCTGGAGCTTGCCAATTAATTTAGGTTGGCTGACCAGTAAACCTCCGGATCTGTTTGTCCCTGTCTCTCCAGCACTGGGCTTACAAAAGTGACCAACAATACTTACTTAAAAGAAATACAAAGCCAAACCTTTTCTTTTTTTTTGATAATTTTCAACATAGGCATGTTCTCATGTGGGAAGCATTTCACTGACTAAGAAGCCTCCTCAGCCTTAATGATGAGTTTTATTACATGATGAATTCTATCTTTTAATTCTGTATTTATTACCTAATTTGCATTATGGTAGCAGTGACATCTTTTAGCCTTCTTACCCATATAACCCAAATTTGACTACAATCTGACCTTATATATGAAAAGTTTTCTGATTCTTAGTAGGAAGGGTAGGGTAGGACCTTCTCCATAGAACCTCTGATTGAGAAGTTTTCATCTTTCTTTTGGTCATTATTCTACCTTCTGGTTTCTTTTGAAGTGTCTGAAATTCACATGTTTTTTATGATCATAACAACATAAGCTTTACAGAATCACTCATGTTTTGAGAAAGTAACTGTCACTAGTGGAATGTTCATTGTTCTTCCACCTTTATACTTTGTTTCTGCTTATTGGCAGAAACTTCTTTCTAACCTTAGTTTTTCCTTAGTCCCATCATTTCTCTAGCACCTGTTAACCTAATCTGATAAGATACTTTACTTTCTATCTGCCATCAACAGAAAAGCAGTCTAATTATCTCAAATATTTAGGGCCAAAAATTTTGGAGTGTGTGCTCATTAAGTGTTCATTCTTGTGTTCAAAATTTGTGGCAGAAATCTCAATGGAAGGGGAGGCCTTGGTTCTGTGAAGGCTCAATGCCCTAGTGTAGGTGAATGCTAGGGTAGTCAGGTGGGAGTGGGTGGGTGGTGGGGGGAACACCATCACAGAAGCAGAGGGGATTGGAGAGGGGGTTTGCAGAGGGGAAACTAAGAAGGGAGAATAACATTTGAAATGTAAATAAATAAAATAACCAATAAAAAAGAAAGCAAAGAGATTTTTTTTCCCTGTTTCAGAGTTGTTAGTCCATCATGATAGATTGGATGTGGTAAAGCAGGGATGCTGAAGTCATGGTGGCCAGGAATTAAGAGGATGGACATGAAAAAGGGGGCAAGTAGGGAGGGGAAAAGTGAATCGAAGAGAGAAATGGTGGGAGAGAAGGCGAGATATTCCCATGGACCTGTCAACAGACTCCCTGTTGTTAAGTTTGACCTAGAAAACTTTTCAGAACTTGAAAGGTAGTGTTTCCAGACGGAGACTAAACATTCAAATCCATGAAGCAGTGAGAGCCATTTAAGGATATTTTCTCAATCAAAGCATAATCACGTTTTCATGCAAGAGGCTCTTGGATAAGCAGAGATGATTCAATTAAGGGTATTCTGGATTGACATATTGGTGTGATATTTCCTGGGAGACAATGAACACTTAAAACTCCAGATTGCAAACCAACAAAATTCAAATAATGATTGCATTAAAGATCATCTTGTAAAATCAGTGACTTTACCAGTACTTCCAAGAGACTTAGCAACTGAACAATGACTATATTGCTAAAAGCCCTCATGTGCATAAAAGCTGCAATTCTAATGTTGTCTATAAGACTTGCAGGTAGCGGGACATGCTGTTAACAGAGGCTGTACTGCTTATATGCTGGATAAGAGAGGGGCTTGACCCTTGTAATCTGATTAATTATTGAGTCTAAAAAGGCCTCTCTCCAGGGTGGAGATGATTCAATTTAGAAAATACTGCTACAAAAGCAATGGTAGGGTCTGGCTCCTACACCCTGTTGGACATACGCCAAGACCATATCATGCCCTTGTATTACCATATTTATTTCCCAAGACTGCCAGAGTAAAGTCTGCCATGTCAAGAATACAAATACTAGCATAGTATTTTCTCCTCATTCTAATGGGAAAATGTTGCAGAAGATTTCCATTCAAATGGAGCAGATCTCTCTAATAATGATGGTGGACTTTATTTTCCTGAGTACTGTGTAGTGAGTGTTAAACTCCTAAAGGAATTTGGATGGTGCTGGGTAACCACTTGCCAAACATGGTAGAAACTGTTCCTTTACCAACTGACCTCTTCACAACAACAAGAAGTTGCATATCTCATTTCTCCATTCTGTAGACACAGCTAACTGCAAGGAACTCTTAGAAGAAAATACCCATTTTCCTTTTTTTCTCTTTTCTTCCCCCCTCTCTCTGCCTCTCTCTCTCTCTCTCTCTCTCTCTCTCTCTCTCTCCTCTCTCTCTTCCTCCATTTCTCCATTTTCTACTGTTCCTTTAAAAAGTCATATTTTCTGTAATATAATAAGAAACTATTCTTTACAATGTTTGCTCTCAAATGGAAAACATATATTTGGTGGTTGTTGCATGAGAAGGAAAATAATCTCCTTCATTTTGTTATTAAAATAGCATTTGTTATGTCCCAGTCACATCTATTATTTGTCCTAAACTTTGAATTCTTTCCTGAATTTTGAATGATTGTGGATTTAATCATATGCTAGCACTTCATGAAATGAATTGAATTTTCTGGAACTCAGTTCACTTTAACATATTTAAATATCCAGAACTAGGAGACAGAGGGAGCATAGCTTTAGTGATTAGCTATCATGGTGAGACATGGGCAGCTCAGGGAAATGGCTGGTACAAGACTCAGCCAACACTGTTCAGGAGTAATTTACCACATATGTTGAATTCAACATGTATAATTCAACATAATGTACTTGTGATATTGAAGAACCATTGTGTGGTCACTTTTGAGTAGATGTTAGTGAAAATTTCTTTAAAAAGCCAAATAGTAAATATTTTAGGTTTCAAGGATCTCACATGTGTGTACACACACAGAGTTTCAAATATTATATAGATATGCATTCTTGTATTTATATCTTTGCTTTATCTCTTCTCAATTTTTATTTTCTTCTTGAATAAAAATTTAAAAATACAAAATCCATTCTTAGTTTAAGACCCACCTAAAGCTTCACCTGCAGCATATTAACCTACTTTCTAGGCACCCTGTTTTCCGTGCTGATTATCTTTCAACCCTCTTAGGCTAATGTGAGCCTAATTGAGTCCTCTGTGTTAGTGTAGTATATGTACGTGCCTTCTAACAGAGGAGCTCTGAGTCATGAGATGTGACAGGAGATTTCTTGAGTCAAGGAAACTGACAGACATTCTTAACTGACGATACCTGGTGTCCTGGCCTTGTAGAAAAAGTAATTACATATCTGGTAATGAGTGTTTTACTTTAAATTGGTTTAACATTGGATCAGAAAGAAGTTCTGAAGCCACTAGAATGAATTTCTCAGAAGTAAAGGTAGAAGGCTGACAGTACAAATGGAGAGTTAGTGTGTACACAGGCACAGATGTGGAGGCTCTTAGATATTATAGAACATACTTATGAATAAAACAGGCCTACAATTTTGATGAGATTGGGTTGTATTGGCAAGATGACTTAGTAAGTAAAAACACTTCCCTCACAAACATGAAGATCTGAGTTTGAGACCTAGAACCTATGGTAGAGAAAAATGACTTTGGAGGCTCTTCTCTCAACTCTGCTATGTGTACCATGATACATAATTGCTTGCATTCATGCACATATGTCATAGACACACACATACACAATGATAATAAACAGATAAAAAGTTTAAGAAATTAAATAAATAATGGGATCTGATAGGTGAAAGACATGTATCAGTAGTTCAGAAACCTTGTTCTAGCAGAGAACCCAGTTCAGTTCCCAGCATCCAGCACCCAGTACTTAGCAACTATGTGACAACTAACAAAGGTCCATAACTCCAGTTCCAGGGGATCCAATAATCTCTGTGTACATTAGCCAGGCCATGGTATGCAAGCATACATTTAGAAACAGCATGCACACTCATAAAGTAAGTAAATCTTGGAAAAATGTGACTGCCTTTATATAGCCTTATATAATAAGGCTTATATAATATTATGAGGTGAGTAAATATTTAGAGTAAAAGATACATTTGAAAAAGAAATTAAAAAAATTATAATTTCCAACTTGTCAAAAATATAGAAAATAAGTATTTCATTAAAGAATTAATAGTTGTAATGTAGATTTTATGTTGAATGTGTTTACCATGACATCTTAATAATAGATTTCATTTTTTACTTCTCTGATCATCATCCTAGAGAGTAAAAATTTGGTCAATCATGTTCTATGTCAAAATGAGAGTAAATAATGCTTCTACAAGCATGACTAATTTAAGTCCAATATTTTTACATCACAGTATTAGAACAGTTTTCAAATGACAACTACTTGAGAATATTATAGTTTTAAAAAATGTTAACACATATGAATGTTGTAACAAAATTCTTTGATATAAAAGGTCTAGAAAATGAATTGGTTTGAGATCTTTCCCTCCATGTTCATAAACTAACCATTTGTAGAATTTCTGTTTTCTACATGTAAGTTGAAGACATAAGATTTATGGGTCACAGACAAAGGGCAAAGGACTTTGTTGCTCACAGTAAAAATGGCAGATGGAGATTAATTTCCTTTTTCCCCCCAAGTTTATATAGGTTCATGGTGTCCTTGGTGGGGGTCACAGAAGGTTCTATCACGGGTGTTTGCACTCACTGTAGGTTTTTCCGCAGAAACAGGGCTCTAACCTAAGCTTGGAGGATTGACCACTTTGAAAGACAGTGGGAGCAAGCTGAATATTTGTCCAAAGGGAGACATTACCTCATCCTGAAAGTTTGCTATCTGCAAACACAGCCCTGTGAAACATTCAGATGAGGAGCTGTCAAGGCCATATGTTATTTGTGAGCCAGTTAAATCATTCTCAGATATTCGGGGTCTATCAACCATTGCTTCTTTCATCAAGGAATGGAATAATTTATGGGCATTATGAATTATCTTATACAATAATTAATTTTATGTTAAACATCATGTCAGTTAATAATCCTTGTTATCCCACATGACAACAAAGTGCTTGAAGTAAGTATACTTAGTTTTATGTTACTGATCTGTGCTAAATCCACAAAAGTTTAACATTTTCTAGAGTATTCTTTGTCAAGTCCATATTACTTATTACTAGAAACCTAACAAACTATGATTGTTCTCATTCAAGATATAATGCTCAATTAGAAATATTGCTCTTATGTGGGATGATGTCATACAGGTGAGGCAGGTACAAGATAGAATGAGGCCTATCATTGACGAGAAGGAAGGATGGGCGGGATAAAAGTTTGAGGGAAAAGGAGGAGACTGGAACGGAAAGGACTGGAGGCTGCAGGAGACTGCAGAGAAGCCACCAAGAGAACATGGAGGCTGACGTTAAGATTCCACTCTGTGTATTTACAGGTTGTTATGAATATTCTTAAGGGATGGTTGTGTAAAGGGCTTTGTGTGTTTAGGTGGACAATTATATCTTATCAATTGGATCAGAGGTGATTGTGCTGTGTGTTCTTTCTTGTGGCAGTTTGACTTTGGGAGAGTGTGGAGCGGCATGGGGCCGCCACGGAAATGGGATGTGTGTTTCTGGCAAGATATCTAAAGATATCTACCAGATATCTTGGGGCACTGTGAGGCTAGATCTAGTGGAGGAAAAAGAAAACCCCTTTTATAATTTTACAGCAACATTCTTGTTCTGACTTAAAAACTGTATTGTTTATTTTTATATGTCAGGTTTATATGTCAAATTATAGTTTATTGATTTTATTGATGATCCTTACAACTTTGATTTTATTTCCCACTGTTTCTTTCACATTATCTCTCTTTCCGTTGAACAAATACATATGAAGACAATGTTAAAATGTGACATTTGATTTGGTATTCCCTCAAAAGTAGTCCTACCTCTAAAATGATTTGAGTATAATTTGCATCCTTTGGGAAAGATTTCTGGTAACGTCAGTCAAGAGTGGGGGAAGTATGTCAGGAAGCTCAAACTTGACACAGAAAGGGAGTGATCACAATCAACCAATATCTCATGTTAAGATAATCTGGGTTCTCCAGGACCTCATGCAAAGAGATGCCTCAAATGTATCTAATCTGAGTTACAAGAGATACTGAAATTAAAGCATGGTCCTGCTAATGTTTCAGTTACATTTGAGGTTAAGTAAATTTAATTTTTGAAGTTAGTTAAGACATTGTATATAGCTATGTTATATAATTATTGTTAGGTAGTTCAAACTGGCCTAAAATTTGATATCTATCCTCTAAACTCAGATACCCAAGTAGTGGGATTGAAGGAAATTACTGGTACAACTGGAGATTATTTTTAAGTAACTGGAAGTTGTTGATGTTCTTTAACTACTAGAGAAAAAGTCAAGAAAATGAAATGTTCACATTAGGTGCTACCTTTAAGGACTGAGAGTCATGGGTTAACAGATTGAACAATCACTACCACACTTTTATATTTCTAAACTCTTCATTGCTCTATTAAACATTTTGAATTTTTCCTGTATATTAAAAATGATATAGATTTTATTTTCCTTAGGAATATCTTAAAGATGTCTGATTGATGTGCAAACTATTCTGTAAGAGAGAGAGTAGGGCACTGTGATGTCATAGGGGAGCAATATATGATTAAGATACTATATAAATTCTGTGAATGATAGGATATATTGTTAGAAGCCCTTAAACCTGCCTTTAAATGATTAACAAACTTTTAATACTCCTCTAATAAAGACATGTAAACATGTCCATATTTGAAAACTATTATTTCCCCAGCTTTCCCATGGAGTGATTAATATTGCTTGTCTTTTACTGTATCTTGAAACACTTAGGTGTCCGGTATAGCTGGCATGCCTATTGCCTGTTGCTTCCACTGCTCCATCAAGAACCCTAGCTGTCTGGGATAACACATCCAAATACAGTTTTCTATAAGTTGCCTTGACAATGTTGTTTTATCACCGCAACAGAAAAGCAACTAATCCAAGCCAAGCAACAGCATCCACCACTCTCTACTTTCCAGCTATAGATGCTACTTGACTCGCTGTTGGGAACTACCCCCACCTGATTACTCCCCCAGGATGGACTGTATCCTCAAACTTTTAACCAGAATAAATCATTTCTTAAGTTGCTTTTGTCAGAGTATGTATCCCAGCAACAGAAAATGTAACTAAGACTAATAGTTTTCTGGTATTATACTTTTCTCTAATAGTAAGTGGGCATGCTCTATGCCTATAGGCAGAGGCTCATTTCCTTTCTGGCTAAGCAACTCTCTCCCACACTCTTTCTGCTTGGGGTCAATTTCAGGCTTCCATGATTCTACAAGTCTGCTTTCCATTGAAACGAATTCTTATCTTCGTGGCCCATGGTCCTGCATACTGCTGAGGTCTCTGAATAATCATTTGCCCATTTTTACAGAAAAGTTTCACATGATTTTTTCTGGATCACTGGCAGTCACTGATATTTTTATTAACAAAATAATAATACAAATTAACAGCAACAACACCATATAATGTTTCTTCTAAAGTTATGTAGATATCTACCTCCACAGGGTCTCACTCTGGTGAGTTTTTTCTCTGAGAACTTTAACATGTTTTCTGTCTAATTTTCTTTAGTTTCTGCTTTGATATCTTCTATTTTAAGCGTCAAATTGAAGAAAGAATTACACTTTTCCCACCAGGTTCCACTGAAAAAAGATTGTTAATGGGTCACTCTTCAACTACTGAAGGTGGTGTTTTGTATTTATAGAGCATTAAGTAAACTTAAAAAAAATAAAAACCAAAAAAAAACCCTTTTCCTTAAGTCTTCATCTGCTATACTTTACATCTTAAGAACAAAGTTATCTTGATACTGAAATTAATAAATAATTATCCCCTTATAAAATGAACTACTTTTCTTGTTAACAAAGCTAGATACTACTTATAAATTGTTATAAGATTTAAAAGACATTACTTTTATTCCTTTGGTTCCACCAAAGAATTTCAGATACTGAAGTAGCTCTCCAAACCTTCATGACTCACAGACTGTTTTATTTTAGAGACATAGCACTCTAGAGAGGAAAGCAAGGGTCATTGTATTACTGAATGTGAGTACAAATCTCAAAAGGTGAGATGAGGCCAGCTGCTTTCTGAATCCATGGCTTCAGTTTAATCAGATTCAACCAAATCATCTATGGGCAAAGGGCCAACATTTTGCAATATAAAACACATCTATGGGTGTGGAGATTCATTTCTGTCATTGTTTTATTTCGATGGCTGTGGCAAGAGGTTCACCATGGGTGAACAAAGCAAGATTATACTGTGAATCCCATGCCTGCCTGGGGTGCAGAACGAGACCTTGTCTCAAGTAGAGTAAAACTAAACAATCTAAATCAAATCAAAGCAATCCAGCAAAGCAAAACAAAACACTTCCCCAAACATCTACCTACAAACAAAGTGAAAGATCAAGGAAAGGAAAGGCAAACTAGGGAGACAGTCACTTGACAACAGAACAATTTCAATCTGAGAAGCCACATCTGTTTCTAGACTGAGAATCTTGAGAGAATCCTATCTGTTTACACACTAAGGATAGTTATGGGGATCAAAAGGGCAAAAGAAATGGCATCAAAGGCTCTCCCCTTTTGCAGAAGATTAGTCATCGCTGGTTGCTGGACGTGAGTAAGAAGTAGTAAATGTTGAATAAAAATACTGTCAGCTGATTCTCCTTTTTTAGCCAGCCATTATCGGGAGGAAGTTGGAAGCAGCATTATAGGAAAATGAGTTAGGTTAATTCTGGGACCAATGTGGTTTCAGAGATATAATCATTATCTAAATTAAAAGAGGGAGTTTAAAAAATGATATTGCCCTACCTAACATAAAGAACCACCTGAAAACTTTGTGGAGCTAGAAATATTGAATGCACTGGTTCTGCAGGCTAGAAGTTGTATCTCAGAAGCATTTATTACTGCATGGCTGGGAAGTTCAGAATTACAAAACTCTGAAAGTAGTCTCAATCTCAGAACTAAACATGAAATTTTTTTTTCCTTTGCACAAGTCTTGGTTACCTCACATAAAGTTTCTAGTATAGATTTTTTTTTTGCAAGTAGAAAAAGCCCAGAAGAAAAAAACTAAAACAAAACAAAACAAAGCAACTCCCCCCCCCAAAAAAAAACAACCAAAAACGAAATATACGGTCTACATAGCAAGAGGAAAGTGTTAGAAAATTCTATGTTCTATAATTTCACATATCTTTAAAATGGTACCATGAATGCAAACCCTCATTAGTGCGTTGGCTTTAATGGAAATATTAGCCCAAAAAGCAGTAAAGAAACAAAAAGAAATGTTTAAAGACACATGGAGAAATTCATCCTTGGAAAAATTATTTCAAAAAAAATATTTCAAAAGATAATTTCGCTTGTCACTATGCCACAAAACTAACGCAAGGGAACAAATGTCTCTTGTATTAGTCTTTTCGTCCTGGAATCAAAAGGACTTGATTGTTCTCCCATATTCAGTATACTGGTTCTGTTTCCCTTTAAAATGTAGCTGTCTTTTATCATGAAATTTCTTGCGTGCTTAATATTGGGCTTCTCAACTGGATCATAAGGAAACCAGAGAAAAGATCATGTTTCACAGTTTCGACAACTTCTTTTTTCACCTGTGATCTTGAGCAACTAAATGGGTGACAGTATGTAAAATTCAGAAATGGGTTTCGCTGCATTCCAGAATCTACAGATGCACTTGGGAATGAACACAAAATTCCTGCTCCAATGAAGCCTTTATTCTAATGAGGTTAGGAAGACAACTGTCAAAGGAAAAAACCCTAAAATTAGAGAATTATAACTATTGTAGAAAGAAATGTCAGAGGTAATATGTGTTGGGGCATGGTGACACATGCCTTCAATCACAGTACTTGAGAGACAGAGGCACATCTATCATTTTGAATTGAAGGCCAGACTTCTCTTCATAGGTGTTCTAGGATAGCCAGCCCAGTGCAGCAAAAATCTGGGGTGGGGACAGTCTATAGAGGTGTTTGCATGGGTATGTTTATGAAGTTTATGAATAGAGGTGTGTGTGTGTGTGTGTGTGTGTGTGTGTGTGTGTGTGTGTGTGTATGTGTTGTTTTAGATAAGTGGACTGGATAGTCTTGTCTCCGAAGGTGTGCAGAAAGGCTTAGGACTGAGGAATAAGGGATTATCCAACTATAAAAGGTTCAGAATGGAATCTTCCAGCACAGAACTCTTGAGAGCTGCTGTTGGAATGAACTAGATAGTACCAGCAGAAGCGAGTTCCTATGACAATAATCAAAAGAAAAATCAGTAAGTCAGAGAAAGCAGGGGATAAGATGAAGAAAGCGTCAGGAGGCAAGGAAGGACAGACTTACAGGTGCATTAGGGTAAAGACGGCTCTAACTTTTCCAGATGCTTTTCTTGCACACTGTCTACCATGTTACCTGTCTGTCTGTCTGTCTATCTATCTATCTATGTATCTATCTATCTATCTATCTATCTATCTATCTATCTATCTATCTATCTATCTATCTATTCAGTGATAGGCAATATGTAATATATTATATATAACCGAAATTTTTCTTTACATTGGGCAATACAGCAAGGAAGCAAGTGGGTTAGCAGAGTAAAAGACTGCTATGATCATATGGCCTTTTCATCGAAGAGTAATGAAGTACAAGTGTTTGGCTATGTGGCTATTTGCTATCTTTCTTGGTGAAGCAAGAGTACGAATTCAGAAAAAAATATTGGGTTGGAGCTATCACCCACGCCTCCCAACACCCATTCAAATGCATTCTGTTGCACTCCGGGAATAGCATGAGGTATGTGTGTCTATATACAAAACATTGAACACAAAGAAGAATGTGAGGACCTTGGCTTTGGTCCTAGGGGAGTGCCGTTCTGAAATGGCAGTTATACTGAAATGACAGCTGCTTAAATACAACTCAGCAGCAGTTTCAACTGTACTCATGAGAGGGTAGGAAAATAAAATCAGTAATGGAATGGGGACTGTGCTAGGTCCAAAAGAGATTAAGAAGGAGAAAGTTAATAGCCCAGCAACCCCCCTTTTCATCTTTCCATGTGTTTACTTGGCACAAACCAATGTCCTCACATGGCCTTTGGAAGCAGAGAATGGACAGATTCTTTTGACTGTCCCCATTTACATGTTTGAACTCTCTGGAACACAGTTTCCAATGTGTGGGAAAATGAAGTCGCATTTCATTAAGAATAATGAAAAGGGCACTGGAGTCAGAGTCTCCATTGTAGTTTGGGGTAGCTGAGCAGCATTTAATCGTAGTGGCTCCCTTTCATTATCTTTGCAATGTATTCTTTCCACTGCAAAAAGAAATAGGATTGCTTCTTTATAGCTTATTAGGATGTATGGAAAAATTTAGCTCTTTTTTTTTAAACCTTCTGGAAGTGTTTCGTTTTTGTTATTGTTGTTTCTGTTAATAATAATATAATAAAGAAAAGGGAAAAAATCCAGGAATTTTTTTTTGTCTTCTTCAATCCACACTGCTACAATACTTAAACCTCTTGCCTGTAGCCTTTCAAGGCTCTTACTTCTAATTCGATTTTTATTAATGTTTGGCAAAAATAAGAGTTGGAGGCTTATATCTTTCTATTACAAATATCCTTCAATTTAGGATATGCCCTGAGAGTTTTGATGCTGTGTGTGGGGAGGAAATTTTTAAGTAAGCACCAAAATTGGATGTGACAAAATCATTTGGTAGTATTCCTTTTTCCAGGGCTCAACAGTATGTTTTTTTCCTTCACCAAGCTTTTTGCATGTCTAGTATGCTTCTGTTGATTTGAGTAGAGACACTCTTTTTTTTTTTTATCTTTATTAACTTGAGTATTTCTTATTTACATTTTGATTGTTATTCCCCTTCCCGTCTTGGCCAACATCCCCCTAACCTCTCCCCCTTCCCTTCTATACAGGCTTCCCCTCCCAATCCTCTCCCCATTACCACCTTCCCCCCAACAATCACATTCACTGGGGGTTCAGACTTGGAAGGACCCAGGGCTTCCCCTTCCACTCGTGCTCTTACTAGGATATTCATTGATACCTATGAGGTTGGAGCCCAGGGTCAGTCCATGTATAATCTTTGGGTAGTGGCTTAGTCCCTGGAAGCTCTGGTTGGTTGGCATTGTTGTTCATATGGGGTCTCAAGTCCGTTCAAGCTCTTTCAGTCCTTTCTAAGATTCCTTCAACAGGGGTCCCATTCTCGGTTCAGTGCTTTTCTGCTGGCATTTGCCTATGTATTTGCCATATTCTGGGTGTGTCTCTCAGGAGAGATCTACATCTGGTTCCTGTCGGCCTGCACTTCTTTGCTTCATCCATTTGGGAGCTGTATATATATGGGCCACATGTGGGGCAGGCTCTGAATGGGTGTTCCTTCTCCCTCTGTTCTAAGCTTTGCCTACCTCTTCCCTCCCAAGGGTATTCTTATTCCCCTTTTAAAGAAGGAGTGAAGCATTCCCATTTTGGTTATCCTTCTTGAGTTTCATGTGTTCTGTGCATCTAGGGTAATTCAAGCATTTGGGCTAATAGCCACTTATCAATGAGTGCATACCATGTGTGTTTTTCTGTGATTGGATTACCTCACTCAGGATATTTTCCAGTTCCCTCCATTTGCCTATGAATTTCATAAAGTCATTGTTTTTGATAGCTGAGTAATATTCCATTGTGTAGATGTTCCACATTTTCTGTATCCATTCCTCTGTTAAAGGGCATCTGGGTTCTTTCCAGCTTCTGTCTATTATAAATAAGGCTGCTATGAACATAGTGGAGCACGTGTCTTTGTTATATGTTGGAGCATCTTTTGGGTATATGCCCAAGAGAGGAGTAGAGACACTCTTACAGCTAACTTAGGAAGCTGGTACAGCCAAAAACTGAGGACTGTATTTTTGCAGTTCTGACTATTGAATATGTTGAATGTGATTTGAAATACATGCTATAGGTCTCATGAAAACCATGTAAATGACTTCAAACCTTAATTACTGTTAGCATTTCCTAGACTTGGTAAAAGGGAGAATCAATAGATAAATGAGTTCATAGAATTTTGCTATTCTTCCTACAGGTCTCTATCTATATGAGGTCTCTCACAGTGTTTGTTGTGGTCAAAACACAGTGATACCCAGTCTGTGTTTTCTCTGGTTCTCTGGTTTCTCTGGAAATATCTCTCTCTCTCTCTCTCTCTCTCTCTCTCTCTCTCTCTCTCTCTCTCTCTCTCTTTTCACCAATATATATATAAACATATATATATATGTGTGTGTGTGTGTGTGTGTGTGTGTGTGTGTATTAAACTCACTTATTATTTTGTCAGATAGAGAAGATTGCTGAGACTTTACTAAAGACTAATAGTAGCAGAGCATGTGAAAAGGTGAAAAATAGAAATTTTGAAATGTAATTACTGACCCCATCACTCAAACGACTGATAAGGAATTTGTCTTGAATCGTTAAAATCTTATTTCACCTCTTGTTCATGAGTAAAGCATCATCTAAAAGATAGTGCAAAGAACCAACACTATGAGTCAACAGGTAAGATGCTTGCCATCAAGCCTGGTGACTGGATTCTATCTCTGAGCCCTACATTGTGAAAACAGAATGCCAACCCATACACGTTGTCCTCTGACCTTCCCATCAATACCAGGGCATATGCTCGCTTGTGTGCATATGCATATGCACACTAACACAAAAAAAATACAAATGTAGTTTATAAACATGATTCCTGATGTTTTAATTGCTTTTTAGTATCTACACACGTGGTGGGACTGTTGTATATTCCGATTTTATGAAAATGGTGTTGAGAAAAAATAGATTTAACCACACTGCCAGTCTCCTATTCTAGCTCTTCTCCTGTGAGAAGCAATTCTGTGCTTCTTCTGATAGTCATCCACATATGATGATTCTTTCTGACCACTGATGTGAATGGTATATGTTGGGGTAGAAATCTCAGCTCCCGGCCAGACAAGACACACCAAGCCAACATGTTTCCATGTGGAAAGGTTTAATGAGAGATGAGTAGAGAGGAGTAAAGGCCAGCCATGAACACATGGAGGGAATGAGGAGGAGATAGGGAGAGAAGGGATAAAGGAGAAGAGGGGAAGAGGGCAAGAGCAAGAGAAGAGAGCAAGAGAATGGTGGGGGGGCAAGTAGTCCCTTTATTAGTGAGTCAGGCATACTTGGTTATTGCCAGGTAACTGTGGGGTACAGCATACCTGGCTGTTGTCAGGTAATTGTGGGGTTGGAGCTATGAAAGAATGTCAACAGTATACACTCCCTGTGGCTCAGTCAACTGTGACTTCCTTGGTGCATATATTCGGAAAGTCTGCTTGTTAGAGTTATGTTGGAGTACAGACTATGAGAATTATTGAAGAAGTAAACTTACTTACATTTCTAAAGATAGATGACCCCCCTACACACATACACACACATACCAAGGGTGAAGGTCTTTAATATGTGTGCAGTCATTGTGGTATAGCATCAGGGACAGTTTGGGGGTGGGGAGAGGGAAAAGTGGAACATTCCTGCAACTGAAGTGGGGACAGGAAAGGAATTTCCAACAACCAAGTGACCCAAATAGAGGCAAAGATGTAGAACTGGGAAAAGCATCATATCTTCTCTAGTTGTTTTCAGACTTAGACATTCACCCAAATTCCCCTGTGGGTGTATGCCTGTTGAGGTATTACCCTACCACCTCAGACTTTAGGCAGACTTCATGGGGCACAGGACTCTCCATGTCTCATCAGTTTCCAGTCTTGGCTAGCATTGTTTGTGAGGTTACTGCTTTGAGGATCAGCAGAGGAGGTCATGCGTCCATGAACAGTATATATGTACTACTATGTCCCAGTCAAAGGGTAGCTAGAAACACATGGGCTCATGTCTCCCAACTGCCTTTTCTTCTATAATTTTAGGATATTTTCCTGCTGGTGTTCACAGGCACCTTTTTTTCAGTGTAGATATCATTCCCATTACTTTCTCTGTTGCTTAAAGAAGAGTCATTTACCGCTTACATTCTTAGTATGTCTCTTACATTAAGGTATGTGATATGTAGTTCCTGTCATGTAAATACTACGTACTTCTGAAATGCTTCAGTTAGAAGCACATTTGCTAATGAATTCAAAATGAAAAAAAACCAACTTATTTCAAGATGAGGTTTTACTCTTAGGTGTCACTGGGTAGACCCGGCAAGCGTCAAACTCCAGGAAAACTCCTGCCTTTGCTTCCTGGACACTAGTATTACAGGCATAACAAAAACTACCACAACTTGCTGAAGTGAAAGCCATTCTTTTTTTTTTTTTTTTTTTTAAATAGAACTAGGCAAACATCCCTTCCTCCCCCCTTCCTTATGAAAGCCTTAACTCACTCACTGGTGCTCTTAATTGCTAGAGGCAGGGGTCAGGCTGTGTCTTTAGGTAGTGCCTGTCAATTGTTGTACATATGGAGTCTCAAACCCCCCAAGCTCTTCCAGTTCATTCTCTGATTCCTTCATCCCGAATTTGGAACAGTGTCCCCCAATTCAAGATGGATGAAGCAAAGAAGTGCAGACCGACAGGAGCAAAAGACACCTGCCAGAATACAGTAAATACAGAGGCGAATGCTAACCACAGTAGGAGGCTATTTCCTCAAAATGCTATTTAGCTCCCATCCTCCCATCCCAGGAGGCTTTTTAAGACTCAGGAAGTAAATAAAACTTACAAGGCGCAGATAGAAAGAGCAACAAACAAACAAACAAACAAACAAACAAACAAAGCATAAATTCCTAAAACTTGCAAGACTGTAAATCCCTTTCCTTCTACTAAGGTTATACAAACATCATCTGTTGGGAAGGGAAAACTTTTCTATTAGCATAACTGCCTGTGGATGGTGTGGAGATTCAGGAAATCAGATTACTTAAGTGGGCTTTGGGAGAAGAGGCTGTCTTTAAGTTACCTATGTTTCTTTAAGTAACCCAAATAAACTCAATGGTTCAGTAAGCTAAACTTGAATGAAACATTCTTTGGTCCAGTGCTGGTGTCCTATATGGAGTATATAGACATTTGCTCACATAGCCCCAGGAAGTCACAGATCAGCAGCAGGGAGATTTGGTGGTTAGGCTTATTTGCATGCAAATGAGCCTTAAGAGTTTCTGTCCTTACCTTATTTTATCATTCAGGCAGAGAAACAGCCTGCTTTCTGGCATTCCCACTCTTGCTTTCTTTGTGGAATTATACCCAGGGCCAACATTCTCCTTCTTCCTATTGTCCATTTCATTTTTATTTAATGGGTATGGTTGTTTTGTCTGCATGTATGCATACATATATGTGCAGTGCTAGCGGAGGCCAGAGAAGGGCATCAGATCCCATGAGACTGAAGTTTCAGATGGTTGTGGTCTGCCATTTAGGTGCTGGAAATCAAACATGGGTCCTCTGCAAGAGCAACCTTAACCCCAAAGCCATCTCTCCAGCCCCAAAGGACAACAACTTTCAAGTCAGATAAAGGAAGCCAGGAAGGCTGCTGCCATCATGAAAAATGCTTGCGTATAATATAGTCCAGTGATAGTCTCAGAGACTCATCCTCTTTGATCTCCAGTAACGTTCATGTCAAGGCTCTGCTGAAATAGATGCTGCAAACCAATGGTCCAATGACCTGATCCAGCCATTTCTGTTTGAACCGAGTCTCCTACAACAGGGGAACTTTGTTCTAGCCCCACAGCCTGTCTGGTTGTGATGTCCCCCAAAGCTCTTCCTGTGTAATTTCTGTTCCTTCCACTTTCCTGCTATGTGGGTCATATCTGCATCCTGCGCTAAGCCTTTTATTTTAGTTTTTTTCCTCTACTGCCATAGAAGTCCTCTGCTCAAATAAATCTCACAACTCTATAACTCCTTTTGGGTATCTTGGATTTGATGGACACCACGGTTGCGTTCTGTCCTGCTTTTTAGAGTTAGATTCCACATCCTTATCCAGGTCAGCGAGCTTTCATTTCAACCCCGTGTTCTTCACACATTCACACAGTGATATTTCTGCAACATGATCTCAAGTTCTTCAGTAAACAAAGCTGACAACTGCAGAGGCTCCAGATAGGTTCAGCAAAAGAGATCTTTGGAGCAGGAAATGCCAATTGCATTTCCCTGTCACTAGTATTACATGTATACCTGTCCGCTCTTAGCCTAACATGTGACATGTGAAAACAAACATATGTCGTACCAGTTATTATGTTCATCAGGGAGCAGGATTGTTTTTAATCAGTGGGTTCAGATATACTGAGCTCTGTATAACTTCAAGCAAAGTCCGAAGCAACGGAGGTGCTGTCCTTCTTGTATCTGAGCATATCACCATGAAAGACCCGACAATG
Organism: Rattus rattus; assembly: GCF_011064425.1. Lineage (NCBI taxonomy): Eukaryota > Metazoa > Chordata > Mammalia > Rodentia > Muridae > Rattus > Rattus rattus. The sequence goes on from NC_046159.1 coordinate 69,749,626, forward strand.
CCCCGGGCATTTACCTTTTCTTTATGATGTCATTTATGCAAAAATTATATAAGTGCAAATATATGTGCAACCACGGAGACTGACATGTAGAGAGTACACAACTGCTTTCAGTTTCTGGTTTTCTCCTGTTAAATTTTGAGTTTTTCTTTCACTCTCTTCCCCTCAGTCTGTGGTGATGATTATCTGAAATGGTGAAAGTGAAAATACAATATGGAAGCAGTAAAGTGCTCTACAAGCAGATTGTGGCTAAATCACGAATATCAGACTGTTTAGGAAAATCTTCCCTTAGGGAAGAGCTAGTTCAAAACATAGTTTCAGTGTTTTCTTCGTGAGTTGAAAACTGCACTTAGGGAATAAGCTTGTAAAGTGACTAATTCTAGTCCCTCTCTCCAACCCTCATCCGGTCACATTTTGTTCAGTGTTTACTACCAGGGTAGCTTTTCTTACATCCAAGCCTTAAAATGTAAAGCCATGGCAAACCTGCTCTGATAGATGCATTATATACTGAAAAGGTTAATGCATTCAGTTCCTGTTTAATTGACAATCCCCCAAGGAACAAGTAATCTTTTGTGGAAGAGGAAGAGGGAAACAGGGGGAACAGCTTACATTTGATCTTCTCTTTTTCCCTGACGTCCCTCCCCCTACCTCAAACTGTCTTTAAATTTCTTATCGTATGAGTACTGTCCACTCGTAGCAGTACTCACTGAAGTTACTTTATTTCTCAGAGTCATCTCTTATGTGAGGAACCTTCGATAGATATGGATTTGTGTCTTCATGTCATCTCTTATCCGACCTGATAGAGTTCTACAGAATTAGAGATATTAAGATTATATTATGGAAAATAGGCTGGGAGAGTGGGCCCGAGCAGCAGCCGCGGTTTGTCCAAGCCCCAGATCCGGTCCCTACACCTGGAGCTTAGGTGGGCAGACCCCGGGTCTTCTTCGCTGCACAGGTCGTGTTCCTGGAGTGTCCGGACTGTACTGGTGGGGATAGCTTTCCCCTAAGCCCGCAATTCCTATCCCAGGACTGGAAATCGGCAATGTGGCTGCACTGTGTTTCTCTCATCTCGTTTCTTCCCTCAGGACTGTCAGGGTGTTCGACTAGAGAGGGGAGGTGACTGCCGTGGGCAGCTGACCTCTGAGCAGGCAGAGCCAAAATGTCCCCAGAATCTGAAAAGCTTTTCAACATCGTTATTCTAGGAGTTGTCCTCATGTTTCTGTTCACCGCCTTTCGGACTTGTGGAAATGTGGCGGTTGGAATCTGCATTCCTTCCTTTGAAATGACTGTCAGAATGTGCTCCAGCTGTGACAATAAACACTTATGTAGGCTATCAAAATATATTATGGAAAATAAGATTACGTTTGGAAAGTAAGGTCAAGCAGGGGGTCAAGTGGAAACACCCCATGGCGTATTTGCTGCTCAAGGTATGTCAAAACACACTTTGCTCTAAGGGATTTACTTGACTTTGCAAGTTTCCTCTTTTCCTTTGTCACTTCTCTATCCTACAGCAAGAACTCTAAGTGGGCGGGTGAGGCGGGAAAGAGAGGTGTGAATACCTTACACCTACACACTAAGAAAAGAAGCATTTTTAAGACCTGCAACTTCAAGACAGAGAGAAAAAAAAAAGGATTGTGCTTTAACAGACATGTAGCCAAGGGCATTCTGAATGAGACTCAAGACCAACAAATGAGATATGGAACCTCATATCTACCAAGCTAAATGAAGTAAAATGCTTCTGTACAGCAAAGGACAGCTGTCAGTCAAGAGAAGAGGTAGCCCACGTAATGAGGAGGATCTCTGCCAGAGATATATCAGGCACACGGTCAGTGTTTAAACTATGAAAAGGACCCAAAACATTAAATATAAAGAAGCAAAACCAAAATCAGAGGAAAAGGAGTCTTTGTCTTCACCAAAACAACATATGGCAAGTAGCTAATGTCCTACAAGAGAGCTCAATACTTGTAAGCACACAAATGACACTGTGGGGCAGAAAGAGTACAAAAGACATGGATATTGGATGGGAGATGGTAGAAAGAGGAGGACGAGGATGTTGGTGAGTGTGGGAGGAGTATGAGAATGGATTGAGGGATGGGTATCACCCAAATGGATTACACAGAGAGAGAGCTGTCAAAAAATGAACTAATTTAAAAAATGTCACACACACACACACACACACACACAGAGAGAGAGAGAGAGAGAGAGAGAGAGAGAGACAGAGACAGAGACAGAGACAGAGAGGGAGAGAGAGACAGAGAGAGACAGAGAGACAGAGAGAGAGACAGAGAGAGAGACAGAGAGAGAGACAGAGAGACAGAGAGAGACAGAGAGACAGAGAGACAAACTGAGAAAGAACAAGAAAATACTCTGGATCAATTCTTCCTACTTACAGACAAAATATTTTCAAAGAACTTCCAGGTATTTATTTATTATAAGATCTGACAGCCTTTGATCAATAGTATCTTGAATAGTATCTTGATAACGGTGATGAGTGGCTAACTCAAAAATAACTGGACTCATTCTCTAAGAAGAGAGTGACAACATGCAATTTCATACATCTTAACTCTCCAGCATACAGTCTGTGACCTAAATGCTTTCTATTTTCAGTTGGTTTTTATTGTTCTTTTTTTTTTCCTTGGAGGAGGGGTAGGAATTTGGTAAGAATGGTGCCTCTAATTTGGGTCTACTGGACTATCCTTTAATACCAAAATGGATCTTGGTTGTGCTGCTCTTACTTTATTCACATGGGACCTTGGGTGGGAAGGTTATTGATACCACTTTATTTTAGGAAAAAACATCTTCATCCATGATCATAAGCAAAGAATCTAGACCTGTCAGGAATGCCAGTGTAGGTGTGGACAATTGCATTGGCCTTTGGAAGGTACTTTATCTATTGAAGCAGTAGCTTGCTTGTCTGTGAAAACAGACAGCACTGACAATAGGACCTGCCTTTCATGTTCAAATTGTAGAAGGTGTACATTCCTCACAAAAAATCTTCATATGCTCTAGCTTCCTGGCTTCCCTTTATGTCTATCCCATCACATATTTTGTTATGGTTTTCCTCTTGAAATAGTCTGTTTTGTCCTTAGCCTGAGAGTTTTCCTGGACTGCAGCACACAAATGTAGCTCTTGTCTATTCTCTTAAGCAAACTGCCAGTCCAGTTTTCTTATTGTGCTGAGCCTTTTGGTAGTGCATATGTCTCTGGGTCCTCTCATGCCTGGAAGAAAGACCATCTTCCATGACATTCTTCTTGTTGGCCTCAGCTATATATGTCCCTGGAGAAGTGTACTGAGGCTATGGTCTGCTGTTCCAGGGACCCTGAGTTCTACCTTTGATTTGCCAAATTATTTGATTGGCAATATAACACTTGAATAACGTCAATGTTATCTTCTAAGTTTGGATAGTAAAAGGAAACACTTTGGGTTTCCATTCTAACTGAAAATCCCCCATTTCCCTACTACCCTTGTAATGAAAAAGAAATGATACAATGAAACATGACAATTTATCACCTTTTCTAACTGCACCATTTGAAAGGTGCTTAAGCTTTGGTGACCAATGGAGACAGCTGATATTCACATTCTTGGACCATGTAGCCTCTCCTCTGGTAGGAAATCAACTGTGAGAGACTCTGCAGACAGTCTTTAACATGGTTCTTAATAACTGCCACCCTGCAATTCCTACCTCAGTGTGATTCCTACCCTATGTGCATGGTCTGGGGATTAGACTGGCTTCGAATGAATAAAACGTTCATGAAAGTGATGGTTCATGGCTATAAGCACGCAACTCCCATTGTCACATTCTGAATTTTTTCTTGATGGAAATTGCTGGTAGGAAGAAATAAAAGCCTCATTGGTTTGTGAGTTCATAAACATTCCCTTACAAAGTAAATCTGCTCTGTGACTGAATGTTTCACACCACTAATACTGTGAAGACAAAAACACTCCCTTATGTTCTGTTTTTCAATCTTCTAGATTTATATTTTTCATGTGTCTGTACATGTGGTTTGTTTGCATGTATGCAAGACTATGTGTGTATAGGTGCATTTACAAACATAGGGGATAGAGGGAGCAGATGTATACATGGCCAGCTTTCTCAGGAATCGCACAATGTTTCTGCTCTCCATGTGCTGGGATTACATGGGTTAGGCTATCCTGCCCACCTCTTATTTTCTATGGAAACTAGAGAACCTCTGGTCTTTACACCTGTGTAACAAATGCTTTACTGGCTGAGCTATCTTTCTAGCCTATGGAATACATACAGTTATAACCCTGTTTTCTCACATATCATTCTTAAGCTTCAGGTGCCTTAAGTGAGGTGTCCTTGAACTATAATTCATCTAGTTTATGAGTGTCATATGGTGGCAGACTTATTTGGTTAATAATAATAGTTACTTATGACCATGGATGGTTATCAGTCTATGAATTGGGACAAGCTGTTGCTAAATTAGGAAAGTGTCATGGCTGGGCACTCTGAGTCCCCCTCTGCTTTTAAGGAAGAGTACTCACTAGAAGTAAATCTCAAAGCAACAACAACAACTACTACAACAACAACAATAACACACAGTAAACAGTACTGTGGGTTTTCAAGATGTTAAGTTTACAGATTCATCTTTAATAATAATAGAATAGGTGAGCAATGATATTAGCCACTGAGACCAGATGAAAGCTGCTTAGGGGCCCAACCATTCAAATTCTGAACTTTGATGCACAACCTGTGTGGTTTCAGGGTTTGGAATCTTATTTTACTGTGACTGCTTACTTCCTACACCTTTCAGATGTTCATTCCATTGTCTTGTTAAAGCATTGCCTCCTAACACTGAACAATTATTTTGCAACACACATGAGTTTACTTATTTGTTTCTCTCTCTCTCTCTCTCTCTCTCTCTCTCTCTCTCTCTCTCTCTCTCTCTCTCTGTGTGTGCGTGTGTGTGTGTGTGTGTGTGTGTGTGTGCATGCATGGGCTTGTGCTCACATGCACATGCACAAGCACCCACGTGGACACATGGCAGCTTGTCTATAAGGACACCTTGTGCATTCAGTATGTACAGAGGCCAAAGGGTGGCATATGATTTTTAGAATTAAATGTGGTTGTATTCCGTCCAATATGGATGCTGCTAATGGAAGAAGACAGGACTAAGAACAATAATGTGTTATGAAATTGAATATACAATACAGAAAACTATCTACTTCGTATATCTATAGCAAATGTAAAACTCTAAGGATGTTGTTGAAAGAAGCTTGTGATCAGCTAAGCAAGGGCGACAAAAGCCAATGACCTATTTTTGAAGCAGTCCAGTAAGCACTGCATTTTCAAAACAGAGTATTTAACTTAAAATACCTTTTGTTCCAGACACGAGATCACTGATAGTTTGGGAAAAGTATACTAAAGAATTGTGGAGATTAAAGAGATCCGTATTAAAAAATTTTAAAAAAATAAACAAAAGTACTTTTCAATGATAAGTGCTTTCAAGAGCATTCTATCAAAAAGAACTCATCAAACAGAACCCACATTTTGCCACTTCACCATAAAAAGATGTTTTAAGATCTGGGGAGATAGTCCAGTTGGTAAAATGCTTCCATTGCAAACATGAGAAACTACATTGTATCCCTAGAACCCACTTTTATAAAGGTCATCCATTGTGGCACATGCTTGTAATGTCACTGGGGGAGGAACATCCTTGGGGCTCTATGGTTAGTCAGGCTATTTCATTTGGAAAGTACCAAACCAGGGAGAGAACCTGTTCAAAGTACAAGAGAAAGAACATCTAAAATTGACCCCTGGCCTCCATACAAACATGAACAAAACACAAATAGGTAAACATACCTGGTCTTATGTTTATCTGCACACACAAACATGTATACCTACTTAACCCAGGGAGGCACAGAAATAACTGAAAAAAAAAAGAAAGAAAAGGAAAAAAAAGACTTTTTAAATTTAATGAAAATAACTTCCAACATGGAAACATTTAAAACCATTATGTCTATTTTTTTTTAATTTTTGTCTGCAAGTTTTTGTTTTTCGCAAACATGCTCTCCCTGAAAAATAGAAAAAGAAAAAAAAAAGGTACATTCTTTAGAACTGTTGGGAAGAAAAACTGAGTATGGTAAAGAAATTGGATTTCAAGAGTGAGAGCAAAGCGCTGTATAAACAATGGGCAAGCTTGCAGAATGCTGCTCAGGATATGGCCCATTGCTTCTATTTCTATCGATGATGCTTGTTCTCTGGGAGCTCTGATTTCAGCAATATATTCAGTAAAGTCAAACACGGTCACACAGTGCAGTCACAATCAAGTGTTAGCGTAAAACAGACTCTAGACAATTATAAAACTACCTGAAATTAATAAATTATTTTCTTTCCTGTAGTTGTCTCTATAAGGCATATATTATCTTCCATTATTATCAAGTTTAATGTTAATAAGTATATAAAGAACTAAAAATATTTAATTTTTCATTAAAAACTTTAAGAAACAGAGCACATCTCAAAATTGATAATCATGGGTATTTTGCCCACTTCCAATTTTAAATTACTGATATATAAAATAAAAAGTAACGTTTGAGATAAGGTGATAAACCCACACATAAAGCTTCAATTCAAAATCTGTCCCGCCTACAAGAATTGCAGAGACAAACTTGAGCAGAGAGTGAGGGAACGGCTTAACCCAACCCACAGACAAGAGCCAATCCCTGACACAATTAACACAAACTCTGTTATGCTTAAAGACAAGAGTCTACCTTAACTGTCCTCTGAGATGCTCTGCCCAGCAACTGACTGAAACAGATGCAGTGACCTATAACCAAACGTTAGTGTGAATCAGGGAGTCTTGTGGAAGAGTTGGGGGAAGAATTGAGGAATCCAGAGGGAATAGGGACTAGACAAGAAGACCAACAAAGTTAACTAACCTGAAACTTTGGTGGCTCCCAAAGACTGAACCACCAACCAGAGAGTATGCATGGGCTGGAGCTAGGCCACAAGCACATATGTAGCACATTCTCAGCTTAGTTTTCATGGGATTCCGTAACAACTGGAGCTTCAGCTTTCCTTGAATCTCTTGCCTGCCTGTGGATCCTGTTCTCCTAACTGGGCTGCCATTAATCTCAGTGGGATTGGATGTGCCTAGTCCTGCAGGGACTTGATGTGACAGGGTGGGTGGGCACCCAGGGATGGCTCCCCCATTATTAGAAAAGATATGTGGGCTGTGAGGAGGCTGGGAGAAGAGGAGGGCTGCAGTAAGGATATTAAATAAATAAATAAATAAATAAATAAATAAATAAATAAATAAATAAATGGGAAAAAAGAGCTATAGTGATCAAATGAAAAAGCTGTAACAGAAGAAAATGGTAGGACACTAAAAAATAGGTAACTAAATTCTGCATAGGAATGATTTACTGGTGTAGAGAATATACACCATAAGAATTTACATAAAAATGTGCTTCTCATGTGAAATTTTCCAGACTTTCTGATCTCTAACATTGCAGAATAAAAATGCTTTTTAAAATACCTTTGAGTTCTATAAAAATGTCTATTGAGCTGATATAAAAGCAAATGTTATTTTTCTTTTAAAAATGATATTTCTATTTATAATAATTTAAAATTTGTAAATCAGTATATGGGAATGTGTTTTGTGTGAACATGGTAATAATATTTCACAAATAGACATAATTTAAAATATATGACTTCTTTTGTGACAAAGGTAATTTATCTTTATTTCTAAAAAGGAGCTCATAACAACTTAATAAATGACATTTTTTATTAACTTGAATATTTCTTATATACATTTCGAGTGTTATTCCTTTCCCCGGTTTCCGGGCAAACATCCCCTCCCCCTCCCCTTCCTTATGGGTGTTCCCCTCCCCACCCTCCCCCCTATTGCCGCCCTCCCCCCAACTGTCTAGTTCACTGGGTGTTCAGTCTTAGCAGGACCCAGGGCTTCCCCTTCCACTGGTGCTCTTACTAGGATATTCATTGCTACCTATGAGGTCAGAGTCCAGGGTCAGTCCATGTATAGTCTTTAGGTAGTGGCTTAGTCCCTGGAAGCTCTGGTTTGCTTGGCCTTGTTGTACATATGGGGTCTCAGCCTTCAAGCTCTTCAGTTCTTTCTCTGATTCCTTCAACGGGGTCCTATTCTCAGTTCAGTGGTTTGCTGCTGACATTCGCCTCTGTATTTGCTGTATTCTGGCTGTGTCTCTCAGGAGCGATCTACACTTCTGCACTTCTTTGCTTCATCCATCTTATCTAATTGGGTGGCTGTATATATATGGGCCACATGTGGGGCAGGCTCTGAATGGGTGTCTCTTCAGTCTCTGTTTTAATCTTTGCCTCTCTCTTCCCTGCCAAGGGTATTCTTGTTCCCCTTTTAAGGAAGGAGTGAAGCATTCACATTTTGATCATCCGTCTTGAGTTTCATTTGTTCTAGGCATCTAGGGTAATTCAGGCATTTGGGCTAATAGCCACTTATCAATGAGTGCATACCAAGTATGTCTTTCTGTGATTGGGTTAGCTCACTCAGGATGATATTTTCCAGTTCCAACCATTTGCCTACGAATTTCATAAAGTCGTTGTTTTTTATAGCTGAGTAATATTCCATTGTGTAGATGTACCACATTTTCTGTATCCATTCCTCTGTTGAAGGGCATCTGGGTTCTTTCCAGCTTCTGGCTATTATAAATAAGGCTGCGATGAACATAGTGGAGCACGTGTCTTTTTATATGTTGGGGCATCTTTTGGGTATATGCCCAAGAGAGGTATAGCTGGATCCTCAGGCAGTTCAATGTCCAATTTTCTGAGGAACCTCCAGACTGATTTCCAGAATGGTTGTACCAGTCTGCAATCCCACCAACAATGGAGGAGTTTTCCTCTTTCTCCACATCCTTGCCAGCATTTGCTGTCACCTGAGTTTTTGATCTTAGCCATTCTCACTGGTGTGAGGTGAAATCTCAGGGTTGTTTTGATTTGCATTTCCTTGATGACTAAAGATGTTGAACATTTCTTTAGGTGTTTCTCAGCCATTCGGCATTCCTCAGCTGTGAATTCTTTGTTTAGCTCTGAACCCCATTTTTTAATAGGGTTATTTGTCTCCCTGCGGTCTAACTTTTTGAGTTCTTTGTATATTTTGGATATAAGGCCTCTATCTGTTGTAGGATTGGAAAAGATCTTTTCCCAATCTGTTGGTTGCCATTTTGTCCTAACAACAGTGTCCTTTGCCTTACAGAAGCTTTGCAGTTTTTATGAGATCCCATTTGTCGATTCTTGATCTTAGAGCATAAGCCATTGGTGTTTTGTTCAGGAAATTTTTCCAGTGCCCATGTGTTCCAAATACTTCCCTAGTTTTTCTTCTATTAGTTTGAGTGTGTCTGGTTTGATGTGGAGGTCCTTGATCCACTTGGACTTAAGCTTTGTACAGGGTGATAAGCATGGATCGATCTGCATTCTTCTACATGTTGACCTCCAGTTGAACCAGCACCATTTGCTGAAAATGCTATCTTTTTTCCATTGGATGGATTTGGCTCCTTTGTCAAAAATCAAGTGACCATAGGTGTGTGGGTTCATTTCTGGGTCTTCAATTCTGTTCCACTGGTCTATCTGTCTGTCTCTGTACCAATACCATGCAGTTTTTATCACTATTGCTCTGTAATACTGCTTGAGTTCAGGGATAGTGATTCCCCTGAAGTCCTTTTTATTGTTGAGGATAGTTTTAGCTATCCTGGGTTTTTGTTATTCCAGATGAATTTGCAAATTGTTCTGTCTAACTCTTTGAAGAATTGGATTGGTATTTTGATGGGGATTGCATTGAATCTGTAGATCGCTTTTGGTAAAATGGCCATTTTTACTATATTAATCCTGCCAATCCATGAGCATGGGAGATCTTTCCATCTTCTGAGGTCTTCTTCAATTTCTTTCTTCAGTGTCTTGAAGTTCTTATTGTACAGATCTTTTACTTGCTTGGTTAAAGTCACACCGAGGTACTTTATATTATTTGGGTCTATTATGAAGGGTGTCGTTTCCCTAATTTCTTTCTCGGCTTGTTTCTCTTTTGTGTAGAGGAAGGCTACTGATTTATTTGAGTTAATTTTATACCCAGCCACTTTGCTGAAGTTGTTTATCAGCTTTAGTAGTTCTCTGGTGGAACTTTTGGGATCACTTAAATATACTATCATATCATCTGCAAATAGTGTTATTTTGACTTCTTCTTTTCCGATCTGTTTCCCCTTAACCTTTTGTTGTCTGATATTCTGGCTAGAACTTCAAGAACTATATTGAATAAGTAGGGAGAGAGGGGGCAGCTTTGTCTAGTCCCTGATTTTAGTGGGATTGTTCAAGTTTCTCTCCATTTAGTTTAATGTTGGCCACTGGTTTGCTGTATATGGCTTTTACTATGTTTAGGTATGGGCCTTGAATTCCTATTCTTTCCAGGACTTTTATCATGAAGGGTGTTGAATTTTGTCAAATGCTTTCTCAGCATCTAATGAAATGATCATGTGGTTTTGTTCTTTCAGTTTGTTTATATAATGGATCCGTTGATGGTTTTCCGATATTAAACCATCCCTGCATGCCTGGATGAAGCCTACTTGATCATGGTGGATGATTGTTTTGATGTGCTCTTGGATTCGGTTTGCCAGAATTTTGTTGAGTATTTTTTGCGTCGATGTTCATAAGGAAATTGGTCTGAAGTTCTCTTTCTTTGTTGGGTCTTTGTGTGGTTTTAGGTATAAGAGTAATTGTGGCTTCATAGAAGGAATTCGGGTAGTGCTCCATCTGTTTCAATTTTGTGGAATAGTTTGGATAATATTGGTATGAGGTCTTCTATGAAAGTCTGATAGAATTTTGCACTAAACCCGTCTGGACCTGGGCTCTTTTTGGTTGGGAGACCTTTAATGACTGCTTCTATTTCCTTAGGAGTTATGGGGTTGTTTAACTGGTTTATCTGTTCCTGATTTAAATTGCACCTGGTATCTGTCAGGAAATTATCCATTTCCTGCAGATTTTCAAGTTTTGTTGAATATAGGCTTTTATAGTAAGATCTGATGATTTTTTGAATTTCCTCTGAATCTGTAGTTATGTCTCCCTTTTCATTTCTGATTTTGTTAATTTGGACACACTCTCTGTGTCCTCTCGTTAGTCTGGCTAGGGGTTTATCTATCTTGTTGATTTTCTCAAAGAACCAACTTTTGTTCTGTTGATTCTTTCTATGGTCCTTTTTGTTTCTACTTAGTTGATTTCAGCTCTGAGTTTGATTATTTCCTGCCTTCTACTCCTCCTGGGTGTATTTGCTTCTTTTTGTTCTAGAGCTTTTAGGTGTGCTGTCAAGCTGCTGACATATGCTCTTTCCTGTTTCTTTCTGCAGGCACTCAGCGCTATGAGTTTTCCTCTTAGCTTTAGCTTTCATTGTGTCCCATAAGTTTGGGTATGTTGTACCTTCATTTTCATTAAATTCTAAAAGTTTTTAATTTCTTTCTTTTATTTCTTCTTTGACCAGGCTATCATTGAGTAGAGCATTGTTCAATTTCTACGTATATGTGGGCATTCTTCCCTTATTGTTATTGAAGACCAGCTTTAGGCTGTGGTGGTCCGATAGCATGCATGGGATTATTTCTATCTTTCTGTACCTGTTGAGGCCCGTTTTTTGACCAATTATATGGTCAATTTTGGAGAAAGTACCATGAGGAGCTGAGAAGAAGGTATATCCTTTTGCTTTAGGGTAGAACGTTCTATAAATATCCGTTAAGTCCATTTGGCTCATGACTTCTCTTAGTCTGTCTACGTCTCTGTTTAATTTCTGTTTCCATGATCTGTCCATTGATGAGGTAGGGTGTTGAAATCTCCTACTATTATTGTGTGAGGTGCAATGTGTGTTTTTGAGCTTTAGTAAGGTTTCTTTTTTATGTATGTAGGTGCCCTTGTATTTGGGGCATAGATATTTAGGATTGAGAGTTCATCTTGGTGGATTTTTTCCTTTGATGAATATGAAGTGTCCTTCCTTATCTTTTTTGATGACTTTTAGTTGAAAATTGATTTTATTTGATATTAGAATGGCTACTCCAGCTTGCTTCCTCCGATCATTTGCTTGGAAAGTTGTTTTCCAGCCTTTCACTCTTAGGTAGTGTCTGTCTTTGTCTCTGAGGTGTGTTTCCTGTAGGCAGCAGAATGCAGGGTCCTCGTTGCGTATCCAGTTTGTTAATCTATGTCTTTTTATTGGGGAGTTGAGGCCATTGATGTTGAGAGATATTAAGGAATAGTGATTATTGCTTCCTGTTATATTCATATTTGGATGTGAGGTTGTGTTTGTGTGCTTTTCTTCTCTTTGTTTTGTTGCCAAGACGATTAGTTTCTTGCCTCTTCTAGGGTATAGCTTGCCTCCTTATGTTGGGCTTTACCATTTATTATCCTTTGTAGTGCTGGATTTGTAGAAAGATATTGTATAAATTTGGTTTTGTCATGGAATATCTTGGTTTCTCCATCTATGTTAATTGAGAGTTTTGCAGGATACAGTAGCCTGGGCTGGCATTTGTGTTCTCTTAGGGTCTGTATGACATCAGTCCAGGATCTTCTGGCCTTCATAGTTTCTGGCGAGAAGTCTGGTGTGATTCTGATAGGTCTGCCTTTATATGTTACTTGACCTTTTTCCCTTACTGCTTTTAATATTCTTTCTTTATTTTGTTCGTTTAGTGTTTTGACTATTATGTGACGGGAGGTGTTTCTTTTCTGGTCCAATCTGTTTGGAGTTCTGTAGGCTTCTTGTATGCCTATGGGTATCTCTTTTTTAGGTTAGGGAAGTTTTCTTCTATGATTTTGTTGAAGATATTTACTGGTCCTTTGAGCTGGGAGTCTTCACTCTCTTCTATACCTATTATCCTTAGGTTTGATCTTCTCATTGAGTCCTGGATTTCCTGTATGTTTTGGACCAGTAGCTTTTCCCGCTTTACATTATCTTTGACAGTTGAGTCAATGATTTCTATGGAATCTTCTGCTCCTGAGATTCTCTCTTCCATCTCTTGTACTCTGTTGGTGAAGCTTGTATCTACAGCTCCTTGTCTCTTCTTTTGGTTTTCTATATCCAGTGTTATTTCCATGTGTTCTTTCTTTATTGCTTCTATTTCTTTAATTCCTTCATCCGTTTGATTGTGTTTTCCTGGAATTCTTTCAGGGATTTTTGTGATTCCTCTCTGTAGGCTTCTACTTGTTCTCTAAGGGAGTTCTTCACGTCTTTCTTGAAGTCCTCCAGCATCATGATCAAATATGATTTTGAAACTAGATCTTGCTTTTCTGGTGTGTTTGAATATTCCATGCTTGTTTTGGTGGGAGAATTGGGCTCCGATGATGCCATGTAGTCTTGGTTTCTGTTGCTTGTGTTCCTGTGCTTGCCTCTCGCCATCAGATTATCTCTAGTGTTACTTTGTTCTGCTATTTCTGACAGTGGCTAGACTGTCCTATAAGCCTGTGTGTCAGGAGTGCTGTAGACCTGTTTTCCTGTTTTCTTTCAGCCAGTTATGGGGGCAGAGTGTTCTGCTTTCGTGTGTGTAGTTTTGCCCTCTACAGGTCTTCAGCTGTTCCTGTGGGCCTGTGTCTTGAGTTCACCAGGCAGGTCACTTTCGCAGCAGAAAAGTTGGTCTTACCTGTGGTCCCAGGGCTCAAGTTCGCTCATGGGGTGCTGCCACGGGTTCTCTCTGCAGTGGCAGCAACCGGAAGATCTCGCCGCCTCTTCCTGGATCCTCAATGCACAGGGTTCCAGATGGCCTCCGGTTTTTTCCTCTGGAATCAGTAATGTGTGCAGAGAGCAGTCTCTTCTGGTTTCGCAGGCGTGTCTGCCTCTCTGAAGGTTTAGCTCTCCCTCCCACGGGATTTGGGTGCAGAGAACTGTTTATCCGGTCTGTTTCCTTCAGGTTCCGGTGGTGTCTCAGGCAGGGCTCCTGCCTCTCCTGGGCCCTCTCCCACGGGAGCCCAGAGGCCTTATACAGTTTCCTCTTGGGCCAGGGATGTGGGCAGGGGTGGGCAGTGTTGGTGGTCTCTTCCGCTCTGCAGCCTCAGGAGTGCCCACCTGACCAGGCGGTGAGGTCTCTCTCCCACGGGTTTTGGGAGCAGAGAGCTGCTGTGGGCCGGGATCCGCGGGTGTGGGACTTCTGGTAAACACAGGACGTGCCCGGTCCTAGAGGAATTCTGCCTCCGTGTGTCCCGAGATCACCAGCCCGCTTTCTTGCAGCAGGAAAGTTGGTCTTACCTGTGGTCCCGAGGCTCAAGTTCGCTCGCGGGGTGCTGCCCACGGGCTCTCTGCGGTGGGAGCAACCGGGAAGATCTGCGCCGCCTCATAAATGAAATTTTTTATCTATGGCAAGTTTTCCCCATTGACTTATGAGTTAAGTATTCTTAATAACTAACAATTAACCATAGGCCCACCATCTCAACTTAAAGCAAGTACCTTATCAACCATCTGCATGGCTTTTGTCTCCTACCTACCCATTACCTGCATTTCCACACTGGCCAGATTTATATCTTGTATCTTATAGTCAGATACAAGATTTTTGGTTTTTTGTTGTTTGTTTGCTTTGTTGGGTGTTTTTGTTTGTTTGTTTTTTTTTTTTTTGGTTTTTTGTTTGACATTTTTTGTAATGCGAATTCATGGTGTAATTAAATATACATGTTTTATTCACAACTTTACTTTTCATTTATTTTTAATGTTGGAATGAGCTATTATATTTAGAAGCTCTTTGCAATGTTTATTTCTCTTATGGTATTAGTAAGAATCGTATCAGAGCATGTTGATCATTTCTTTGTGAATGCTAAAACAGGCCATTTGGTAATCTGCTGGAGTATATCCACTCATTCTCCCAGTGGATGGCATTTGGAACACTCAGTATTTTATCATTTTGACCAGCAATTCTCTCTCTCTCTCTCTCTCTCTCTCTCTCTCTCTCTCTCTCTCTCTCTCTCTCTGTGTGTGTGTGATTTTTATTTGATTATAAATTATTATCTACCAAAAGCTCTACACAAACAAGCCTTCTCCAGGAAGAATGCCCTGATTTGCCTATTTGTAATACTGTACTGGGAAATCTTATGCCAGCTTGATATCTGAAAAGAAGCAACCTCAATTGAGAAAAGCCCTTTGCAAGATCCAGCTGTAAGGCATTTTCTTACTTAGTGGTTAATGGGAAATACCATATTGTGTTGGGTCCATGTGTGTCCTGGTTGTCCTGAGTTCTATAAGGAATCATTCTAAGAAAACCATGAGGAGTAACACAGTAGGCAGCACCTCCCCATGCCTTCTGCAGTAGCTCTAGACTCCAGCCTTCTGCACTGTTTGAATTCCTATCCTGACTTTCTTCTGTGATGAACAGTGATATGAAAGTATAAGACAAATAAATCCTTTCTTTTCAATTTGAATTTTTGTCATGGTGTATTCTTCCAAAATAGAAATTCTAAGACAAATATCAAGTGATCAGCCCTCAAAGCACATATACATATACACATATATGAATGTATATATACATATACATATATAAGCATCATTACACACAAAACACACACACACACTATATATATATATATATATATATATATATATGGAACACTTAACAGACATAGATTGGTTTTATATATTTGTTAATATATATGTATCAGTGGAAATTAAATAATAAAGCACCATAAATTTCAGGGCTATGGGAGGTATTGTTTGGAGAGAGAACATGGAGGGAGTAACTATGTGATTATAATTTAATGAAAAACAAATTTTCAAGGGCTGGAATAGCTCATTCTGGAAGATTTTTTCTAGTTCTATCCATTTACCTGCAACTATCCTCATGTTATTTTTTTTTTTACATTGGGTATTTCTTATTTACATTTCAAATGTTATTCCCTTTCCCTGTTTCCATGCCAACATCCCTCTAACACCTCCTCCTCCAATTCTATATGGGTGTTCCCCTCCCAATCCTCCCCCCATTACCGCCCTCCTCCCAAGAATCCCTTTCACTGGGAGTCCAGCCTTGACAGGACCAAGTGTTTCCCCTTCCACTGGTGCCCTTACTACACTATTTATTACTACCTATGCAGCTGGAGCTCAGGGTCAGTCCATGTATAGTCTTTGGTAGTGGCTTAGTGCCTGGAAGTTCTGGTGCGTTGGCATCGTTGTTCATATGGGGTCTCAAGCCCATCCAGCTCTTTCAGTCCTTTCTCTGATACATTCAACAGGGGTCCTGTTCTTAGTTCAGTGGTTTGTTCCTGGCATTCGCCTATGTATTTGCCATATTCTGGCTGTGTCTCTCAGGAGAGATCTACATCTGATTCCTGTCAGCCTACACTTCTTTGCTTCATCTAGTTTGATGGCTGTATATGTATGGGCCACATGTGGGGCAGGCTCTGAATGGCCGCTCCTTCAGCCTCTGTTCTAAACTTTGCCACCTTATCTCCTCCCAAGGGTATTCTTGTTCCCCTTTTAAAAAAGGAGTGAAGTATCCACATTATGGTCTTCCTTGTTGAGTTTCATGTGTTCTGTGCATCTAGGGTAATTCGAGCATTTGGGCTAATATCCACTTATCAATGAGTGCATACCATGTGTGTTTTTCTGTGATTGGGTTACCTCACACAGGATGGTATTTTCCAGTTCCATCCATTTGCCTATGAATTTCATAAATTCCTTGTTTTTGATAGCTGAGTAATAGTCAATTGTGTAGATGTACCACATTTTCTGTATCCATTCCTCTGTTGAAGGGCATCTGGGTTCTTTCCAGCTTCTGGCTATTATAAATAAGGCTGCTATGAACATAGTGGAGCATGTGTCTTTGTTATATGTTGGGGCATCTTTTGGGTATATGCCAAAGAAAGGTATAGCTGGATCCTCAGGTAGTTCAATGTCCAATTTTTGAGGAACCTCCAGACTGATTTCCAGAATAGTTGTACCAGTCTGCAATCCCACCAAGAATGGAGGAGTGTTCCTCTTTCTCCACATTCTTGCCAGCATTTGCTGTCACCGGAATTTTTCATCTTAGCCATTCTCACTGGTGTGAGGTGGAATCTCAGGGTTGTTTTGATTTGCATTTCCCTGATGACTAAAGATGTTGAACATTTCTTTAGGTGTTTCTCAGCCATTCGGCATTCCTCAACTGTGAATTCTTTGTTTAGCTCTGAACCCCATTTTTTAATAGCATTATTTGTCTCTCTGCAGTCTAACTTCTTGAGTTCTTTGTATATTTTGGATATAAGGACTCTATCTGTTGTAGGATTGGTAAAGATCTTTTCCCAATCTGTTGGTTGCCGTTTTGTCCTAACAACAGTGTCCTTTGCCTTATAGAAGCTTTGCAGTTTTATGAGATCCCATTTGTCGATTCTTGATCTTAGAGCATAAGCCATTGGTGTTTTGTTCAGGAAATTTTCTCCAGTGTCCATGTGTTCAAGATTCTTCCCCACTTTCTCTTCTATTAGTTTGAGTGTATCTGGTTTGATGTGGAGGTGCTTGATCCACTTGGACTTAAGCTTTTTGCACGGTGATAATCATGGATCGATCTGCATTCTTCTACATGTTGACCTCCAGTTGAACCAGCACCATTTGCTGAAAATGTTATCTTTTTTCCATTTGATGGTTTTGGCTCCTTTGTCAAAAATCAAGTGATCATAGGTATGTGGGTTCATTTCTGGGTCTTCAGTTCTATTCCACTGGTGTATCTGTCTGTCTCTGGACCAATACCATGCAGTTTTTATCACTCTTGCTCTGTAATACTGCTTGAGTTCAGGGAAAGTGATTCCCCCAGGAGTCCTTTTATTGTTGAAGATAGTTTTAGCTATCCTGGGTTTTTTGTTATTCCAGATGAATTTGTAAATTTTTCTGTCTAACTGTCTGAAGAATTGGAATAGTACTTTGATGGGAATTGCATTGTATCTGTAGATCACTTTTGGTTAAACGGCCATTTTTACTATATTAATCCTGCCAATCCATGAACATGGAAGATCTCTCTATCTTCTGAGATCTTCTTCAATTTCTTTCTTCAGAGGATTGAAGTTTTTATCATACAGATCTTGTCTCTTCCTTTGGTTTTCTATATCCAGGGTTGTCTCCCTTTGTGCTTTCTTTACTGCTTCTATTTCCATTTTTACTTTCTTCACATGTTTGATTGTGTTTTCCTGGAATTCTTTCAGGGATTTTTGTGATTCCCCTCTATAGGCTTCTACTTGTTTATTTATGTTTTCCTGTGTTCCTCTAAGGGAGTTCTTTATGCCTTTCTAGAAGTCCTCCATCATCATGATCAAATGTCATCCAGTTATGGGAAGACAGTGTTCTGCTTTCAGGCGTGTAGTCTTTCCTGTCTACTGTTCTTCATCTGTTCCTGTGGGTGTGTGTCCTGAGTCCACCAGGCAGGTCACTTCAAGCAGAAAAGTAGAGGTCTTACCTGTGGTCCTGGTGCTGAAGTTCCTCCTGAGTGGCTGCTTTTGAGCTCTCCATGAGGGCAGCAACCAGAAGGGCCTGCCCTGCCTTTTCCCAGGTCCCCCATGCGCTGGGGTCCCAGATGGCCTTAGGTATTTTCCTCTGGGGTCAGAAATGTGGGCAGAGTGTAGTCTCTTCTGGCTTCCCAGGCGAGTCTGCACCTCTGAAGGTTTAGCTCTCCCTCCCACAGGATTTGTGTGCAGGGAGCTGTTGACCGGGTTCCTTTAGGTCCGAGCGGTGTCTGGACTGCAGGGGATCTGCTGCTTGAGTGCCCCTATCTTCTGATTCCCAGAGGCCCTACACAGTTTCTTAAAGTCCTCCATCATCATGATCAAATGTGTATTTAAATCTTGATCTTGCTTTTCTGGTGTATTTGGATATTCAGTGTTTGCTTTGGAAGGAGAATTGGGCTCTGATGTTGCCATGTAGTCTTGGTTTCTGTTGCTTGGGTTCCTGCGCTTGCCTCTTGCCATCAGGTTGTCTCTGGTGTTACCTTGTTCTGCTATTTCTGACAGTGGTTAGAACGTCCTATGGGCCTGTGTGTCAGGAGTGCTTTAGACCTGTTTTCCTGTTCTTTTTCTGCCAGTTATGGGGACAGAGTGTTCTGCTTTCAGGCGTGTAATCATTCTTTTCCACTGGCTTTCAGCTGTTCCTGTGGGCATGTGTCCTGAGTCTACCAGGCAGGTCACTTGGAGCAGAAAAGTTGGTCTTACCTCTGGTCTTGGGCCTGAATTCGCCCCTTCGGACTGGGTTTCAGGTCTCTGTGAGGGCAGCAGCCAGAAGGGCCTGCCCCTACTTCTGGGTCCCTGTGCGCAGTAGGCCCTGATGGTGCTAGGCGTTTTCCTCTAGAGTCAGAAATGTGAGCAGAGAGTAGTCTTCTCTGGTTTCCCAGGTGTGCCTGCCCCTCTGAAGTTCTAGCTCTCCCTCCCACGGGATTTGGGTGCAGGGACCTGTTTGACCGGGTCCCTTCAGATCCAGGCACAGTCTGGACCGCAGGGCTCCTGCAGCTTGCCTGCCCCTTTCTTCCTGTGCTCAGAGGCCCTATACAGTTTCCTCTTGGGCCAGGGATATGGGCAAAGGTGGGCAGAAGTAGCAGTCTCTCCTGTCCTGCAATCTCAGGATTGCCCACATGTCTGGGTGATGAGCTCTCTCTCCCATGGGGTTTGGGAGCAGGGAGCTGTGTGCAGTGATCAGCGAGGTTCCTCAAATTATTTTTTAACAGCTGTGTTATACTCCATTGTATGAGGAGACCATTTTGTTGTTGTTGTTATTCATTGTTCTGTTGGGATTAATCTAATTTGTTTTCAGTTGTCTGGGCCTACTGTGAATAGAGCATGGTTGAACATTTGTTGAGCAAGTGCGTTTGTTGTGTATCCTTTTGTTCTATGTCCAGGAGTAGCCCAGCTGGATCTTGAGGTAGATTGATTCCCATCATCCTGAGGAACCACCACACTGATTCAAATAATGGCTGTATAAGACTAATATGGAATGCATTTACTTATATGTATATATTAGCTGTTAAGGCAATGATCACCAAGCTATAGGCCACAGAACCACAGAGGGTAGGCATAGAACAGGAGGGTAGAGGGTAGAAATAGATTTCCTTAGGAAAGGGAAATAGATAATTATGTTTGAATATGGTCCTGGAACAGGAGGATCAAGTTTGGTGAGGAAGATTGAAGGAGGGAATATGAGGAGAGACAACTTAAACAGGAGGGGGGACATTTGAGGAATAGAATTGACCATAAAAATCTAATAGAAATAAAAATTCCTCAAATGTATGTATGTATGTAGATGTATACATACACATATATACACATATGTACACAAACACATGTGTATACATACAATATGTATACAATATTAATGAAATGACAAAGTAGTGCAAAGTAATACGTGAGACGGAGCCCATCTGGCCATGTCTTGTTCTGAGACTTAGCTTCCAGGACCAGGGACTTGGTCAGCTTTAATTGAGTTCTCACCTAAAATGTTCCATGGGAATTCACACACAAACAATTCTATTGCCAAGAAAATGGTTTTTTTTCTCCAAACTGACACCAAGGCCCCATTGCTGAAGACAATATGTACACAGCTCATGAAGATGGAGAAGTTGAGCCTATGTCTACATAGAGCCTTCATCACTATGATTTACTATCTTTGTTACAGGAAGGTACTCTGCACATTATTAAAACAGAAAAGTAAATACTAATCACACCAACCACCCTTTTATCTACAATGGTGTGCTGCTTGCAAGATCTTGCAAGATATGCTAGGGACATTGTGGCCCAAAGCTTTTTATCTAATAACTGATTTGACTTAAGGCCCATTCCAGGAGATGGAACCCATCCATATCTGACACTGTTTGGTTGACAAAGAACCTGAGATTAGAGAAACCAGAGACCTAGGGTAAAACCAAATACTACTTAAGAGCAAACAAACAAACAACAGCAAATAAGCATAACAATAAAATAAAATTATACTCAGAGATCAATGCCTTGCTTGTTAAACTACCAGCAGAGAAGCACTGTCTTGCAGCAGATGGGAACAAGTATAGAGACAAGTACAGACACAGTGGTAAGAGAAAAAAAGAAAGTAAAAGAAAGAGGGTATGGGAGCAGAGAGAGGGGATTGGGAGGACAAAGAGAGAAAAAGACTGGGGAGAGAGAGAGAGAGAGAGAGAGAGACAGAGAGAGAGAGACAGACAGACAGACAGAGACACAGAGACACAGAGAAAGATACATAGAAAGAGACAGAGACACAGAAAGAGAGAGAGACAGAGAAAGAGACAGAGACACAGAGAAAGATACATAGAAAGAGACAGAGACACAGAAAGAGAGAGAGACAGAGAAAGAGACACAGAGAGAGACAGAGACACAGACAGAGACAGAGAGAGACGGAGAAAGACAGAGAAAGAGAGACAGAGAGAAAAACCATAGAAACACAGAAATGTGGATACCCAGGGAGACATAGACAATGAATCAGACAGACACAAAGATTTGGAACAATTAGCCCTCAGTGGGAAGTCTTTATTGAATTCCTCCCATTAGAGCTCCGGGAATCCCACTGAAGAAGAATCAGAAAGAGTGAAAGGGTCAGAGGCGATGGAGGACGTCAAGAAATAAGGCTCTCTAAATCAGCATATTCAAAGCTCTTACGAATGGACAGAGACCGAGATAGCATTACAGGGCCTGCCTGGGTCTGCACTAGGTCCTCTGCAAATATATTATAGCTTTCAGTCGAGTGTTTGTATGGGTTCCTGAGTGAGCAAATGAGTGGCTCTCTATTATACCTTCTCTTGCGCACCTTTTGCTGTTTTATCTTCCCAGAGTTCGATGTGATAGTTTTTTGTTTATATTTTTTATTTTGTTATATTTATTATTATGTCTTAGAATCCTGTTCCTTTCCAATAAGAGACAGAAAGAGGTGCATCTGGATGAGAGAGGAGAAACGTAGAGGAGACGGGGGGGAGAAACTGTAATCAGTATATGTTGTATGACAAAAGAATCTATTTTCAATAAGATACAATAAGAATCTATTTCAATAAAATACAAAGCTCCATACTGAGATTCAAAATGATTTTCCAGAATTGTCTTCTCATAATGCTGGAAAGAGAGCTCAGTATTTCAGAGTATGTACTGTCCTTGTACATGACCCAGGTTTGGTACCCAAAACCCACATTTGGTGGATTACAATTGCCTTAAACCAGGTCCAGGGAGACCCAACACATGTAGTTTCCATGAGCACCCCAACTTAATTGTGCACATATTCTCATACAGACAGAAACACACACACACACACACACACACACACACACACACACACACAAATAAAAGAAAGAGTAAATTTTAAAAAGAATTATCGAATTGCTATCACATTCAACAAGGCCACTTGATTTAAGATTCTGTTTTCCACACAAGCTCTTGAACACCAATACACTGAAGCAAAGCAGGAGTAGTAGAAATACTCCCTTACTAACACACTGACATCTTAAAGACGTTCTGCTCAAATCATACTGTGTCTCGAATCTTAATTTTCATCTTTTCTAATTGATATCTTCATTTTATCACATAACTTCATTTCTACTTTTATCGAAGAACCTACATCTTTCTTAGATCTCATAAAAGCATTTGCTAATTTGTCAATGATCATTTATCCTCCCTAGGCTACTGAGGGTTGGATTCATTCTGGCCCTTCCACAACTGCTCTCCAGCGTTTATGACAGTATTGAGCTCATAGTAGTATGTTCATAAAGGAAATAAGTGATGTCTGGAAAAATGACTCTTCTTTGCTCTTGAAGAGGACAGTATATAGGACGTTGGGTAGCTAACGGTGTCTGTAGTTCCACTTTGACCAGCTCCAGACCTCTCTGCTCAGTCTTCCCTAGACATCTGCAGTTACATAGCTGTGATAGTCACATAAATATAAATAAACGACAAATAAAAGAATATTGAGAATATGCTAATATCATTTTCTAAAGTTCAGAACTTAGAATCAAAAGTTTTTCATATCTTTATTTTACTTTAAAATTTAGACCAGTAATTCAACCATACCACGTTTTTTTTTTTTGTCAAGAGGCATGACTTATAATTTGCTTCCAAAGTTAGTTTTCTGTGCATAAATTTTGTACATAATTTCATTTCTGTATCTGTTCTGCTGAGAAGAAAAATTTAAAACTCCTCTCATTCATATAGATATAAATATATGTGTATGGATATATATCCATATACATATATATATATGTATATATATAATCCTCTTAATAGTAGTTCTAGGATTGCACTGTGCTCATGCTTATGGATGATGTCAGTAGACCCTAGAAAGTTTAAATAATTTGTCCAAAGTCACAGATCTTAAAATGTATAGAAAAAATGGGAGCCCTTACTGATTCACTGTGAGGCACATAATCTTCCCAGTTATCTCAGTGTGCTTAGGTCATCATGATATTCAATGAAACTGAAATGAATATAAATCTGGTGACACAGGACTAAGAATAAATTATGTTAATAAAAGAATGATCTAATTATTTTCTGAGAATCCTTGAAGAGCTATAAGTAAATTTTCGTTTTCAGTGGAAGGACATGGAATACATTTTGGTACACAGTGGGTAGTGCATGGCACCTGCTACAGCCTGGAGATAGGGGCAGACTGGTCAGTAGGAACATGAGTCTATTTCATGAGATTTTAGAAATGTGGATATGCCATTTCTTATTTGCCATACCAACGGAAGTGGCTTGCAGTAGATCACCCATGACTTTCTGCTAGAGATGTCCCATCTGTATCTAGGTATACAGGTTTATTCACCAGAAATGTGAAGAAAGAGAGTGATTATGCATGGTGATATAATTCGTTACATCTTATTACATTGGATGTTGACTGCTATAGCTTACTATCTATAATAAATATGGGAAGATTTTTCTGTCAGTGAAAAGAGCAGGGAAATAATAAATACTCATAAGAAAAAATAATCAGATCCCTTAATGTGAAAGTCATGTATAAAATTAAACTGTAGGAAGCAGATAAAAGCCAACAATGCCACTGTGTATTATCACAAAACTGCTTAAGTGCAGGAAAATAAAATCAGGAAAAATAAATTTGAGGAAGTGCAATTAAGACCAACTTTGAACAAATGGGATTTTATATCCTTGATCTAATTAAAAACAAACAAATAAAAAATAAACATCTGTTGAGATTACTTGGCTTCAATTAAAAAAATATTTGGGGTTTCTCATTCAGTTATGCCTCACATATTTATTTACCTTACAAGGGAAGCTGACCAAATGTGAAGGGTTGGCTCCAGTCTGCAGTATGTCAGCAGAGTGCACAGATAATTAGGACACCGAACACAAATTAGTAAACTTTGAAGCTCAGCCAAGCCCGACGTATGAGATAAGATGCAATTAAAACAGGACTATGAAACTTTATTGTGAAATATAAATGTTTTACATCCTGAGAAAAGCTGAGAAATAACCAAGCCTTCAAAGAATTCATTCTGACAATTTCTTTAAACTTTCTAATGTTTCTCATCCTCAGATACACTTTGTTTTTGTTAAAAATTTTCCTTTTATGCGATATGACATGATAGTTTTGTACAATCTAACGCACGTTGGTACTTCAGTTTAATCCTTCAGAAATAGGGTTTGGGGAGGCCATTGTTTTGCATTCCAGAGAGGATTAAGAATAATGAAAACTTGAAAGATATTGGGGATAAATGACTGTTTCTTGGACTGCTCAGTGATGGGGAATTCAGTTTGTCTAATGGGGATGTGGACAAAATGATTCAAGTGAGAAAGCAAAATGGTCACTGTTCAGCATGTGTAGGTACAGATTTTCAAGCTTGACAAGGGATACAAATTAACGATGCAAAGCCAACATGCTGCCCACACACACACACTCACTCACACACACACACACACACGAGATTAATATAGAATTGATAGATGCTAGATAGATAAATGTTATTGCGATTTGAATGAGAATGACTTCCTTAGGCTTAATATGTATGAATGACTAGTCCTTGTCGGTGGATTACCTTGGAAAGTGTCAGGAGGTTTGGCCCTGTTTGAGGAGATGTGTAAGTGAGGTGAATTTTCAGGTTTCAAAAACCCATGCAAAACCAAGTTTTACTCTTTCTACCTCTTGCTTGTGCATCAAATATAAGGTCTCAGTTACTTCTCCAGCTCCATGCCTGCCAGTCTGTTCCCATGCTTCCTGCCATGATAGTCATGGACCCTCTGAATTGTAAGCAAGGTCCACTTACATGCATTCTTTTATAAGTTGCCATGGTCATGAGCTCTTTTGACAGAGATAAAAATAGGTAAACAGATGATAGCTAGATAGATGAATAGTTGACAGATGATTTATTGGTGATGATAAATTATAGAAAATTGATAGTGGAGATAGGGAATAGACAGATGATAGAAATATGACAGCAGTTGGAAAACTATATATATATATGATAGGTAGATAGATAGATAGATAGATAGATAGATAGATAGATAGATAGATAGATAGATCAACTGCCTTAGAAAATGCTTCACAAATGAGGCTTGATTGCAGGATCTTTACTTAATGATTTTAGTAGCTTACTCAGGACCAAGGAGATGAACAATAACTATGGCTTTTGTCTTAGTTGAATGTTGTGGTTTGAATGAAAATGGCTCTCCTAGGCTCATAGGGAGTGGCATTATTAGAATGCAAGCCCTTGTTGGAATAGCTGTGGCCCTGTGAGAGGAAGCACCCAGCAGTCCTACGTCTGCCAGCTTCCTGCTATGATGACAGTGAATTACGTCTCTAAAGTATAAGCGAGACTCGAGCAAATACTTTTCTTTATAAGAATTGCCATGGTCAGAGTGGCTCATCAAAGCAATAATACCTTAAGTAGGACATTGGGTATTCCTGATATTATCGCTCCTGAATTTTGGTACCTATTTAAATTACTTAAAAAAAAGCAAACTTAAATTTCCTGCTTTCTGGTGTTTACTTTAATTTATTCTAAAGTCATTGATATCACACCAAGGAAAGCTCAGGCAAGGGCTTTTTCTAAAGCTTTCAATATAATGTGGTATAGAAATTGGGAAGCATGAACTGATAAGCCCTAATCACTGTAGCAATTCTGTATACAGGTGATGATCCAGCGGGTAGGAGAGGCAGTTTTATCCTTTAAAATAAATATGAATTTCTATGCATTTCCAAGCTTCCAGCACTAACTGTGAGCTAAATATAAGAAGGAAGGCACAGTCCTATTAATAGGCAATATCCATGTGGTAGAGTTATTAACATTGAATGATACTAGTTTGTTTATCAATTTTCTCTGGATTAAAACAGTCACAAAAGAAACTAGTTAAGATTCAACACGGTTTTTGTTGGTGGTGGTGTTCGCTTCTGTTTTCTTTTTGTTGTTTTATAAAGCAAACTTGAAATGCTCAGAATGTAAACAAATCACAAGTTTCAGAAAATTCCACACACTTAAAATATTCATAATCCCCCACCTGAATATTATAAATGCTGTAACATACTAGGAAGAAAATTTTTCCAATTTTATAAGCTATTTATCAGTCATTCATTGAGACACAGGGATTCAACTTTCATGAGCCATTACCCATTCTGAGTGGGTTTTCCAATTATACAGCTGCCTTTGAGTATCTATGCTTCTATAAACCTCAATAAACCATCTGATACACTAAGCCGAACTTGGGTAGAACCATTTCTTTAGTCAACCATCAGGGTCCAGTTTGAGTGAACAGAAATTTGTTCAGATCTCCTCAGGAAATGTTGTGAAATGTGATCATATATTTTAAAAAATTAGTGAAAATATATTACAAATTTCTATGTATAGGGAGGTGGGGACAGGGAGCCTGGAGCTTGAAAAGTTTCCTCATAAAGATGAGATGTGAAATGTTTTGTTTACTGTACCGGCATGTACCTTGCAAAAAATAGCTATAGATGCTCTCTCTCCCTGTAATTGTGTTGTTTGACTTGTTTTCTGCTTACACATTTGGGGAGCACAGAAGAAGCTGTGATACTGGTAAGCTTAGTCTCTTGGGTTACCAGACCTTGCAGTCTTAGTGATCCCTGCTTTTGCTCATTTCTTTTTTTTCAATTCCATTTTTATTATATTGGGTATTTCTTATTTATATTTCAAATGTTATTCCTTTTCCCGGTTTCCAGGCCATCCATTTCTTTTTCTCATCTCAGTGCCCCTGACTCAAAGTACCACCCCAAACCCAGGAAGAACTGCTGGTCTAATTCAAGACAGCAAAAATCAGTTGTGAAATGAATACTTAAAGATACTATTCTGTAAGTTTAGTTGGGGTTATTGGTTGGTCAATGTGAGGGATCACTATTTAAGGATCTATGGAAGCCTCTATTCTGTAGAATGAGCATTACAAACCAGCAGCTAAAAAATTGAAACTTATTATATAGCATAAAGGGGGGAATTTCTTTTACTAGTATTTCATGGGAAATATGTGGCTTTTATTGGTGGTGCAAAGTTATCAAGAGGTACAAATTTTCACTATAGAGTTTTCACCAGAGGCAGTTACCAGAAGTGTCTATTACATTTCAGTTAGACAAATTTTTAGAGTCATTCTTTTGGAGAAAGCTTCACCAAAAATGGTTAGGACTTTCGATAACATTAGAGACAAATTTTTGCATGCTTTTCTTTGAACCAAAAAAGCCCGAAAGGTGATGATCTTGGTTTAAAATTGTGAATTTTGAAATGGCCAATAGCTTTTTAAAAATGATGTCAAGGTCCAAGCTGCCTTTCTTTATGACATAATTTAGATGAAGTAACCAGGGAAAGGTTCGCTCCTTTTCAAGCTTTTTCCAGGACCATTGTATTTATAATTGTAACAGATGGTAAATGAATCTTCTCAAAGGCAGATATCAGTATGATGATGTCTTGTCTGTGTACCTGGGTAAGGCTAGGCATGGTAAGAAGTCCCACCTTCAAAGACTGAGTGTGATAGTTGGGTTATCTTGAAGTTGAAAGTAACTGCAGCCGAGGAATGAGCATATTGAGCATGGACTGGAGTAGACAAATCTATGATTACAGAATATTTGTTCACCTATTGCTGCTTGAATTGAGTCAGCATTTTCAAAGTGTTAGGGTGGAGGTGGGTGTCAAGCTCCTGATGTTGAAGTAACCTACATGACACACCATTCCCTTCTTAGGGCTTAAGAAAAGGCTAGAGGAAGCTGCGACGTGAAAAAGCAATATGGCTTATCACTTCATCATTAAATATAGCAAGAAGTCTCCACCTTTGCCTTCCCAGTTTAATTTACATTGGAACATTTTAACTACTTTACAAGATCCCATTTTATTAAGTCAATTTGTAAGTGCCAAAGGCTTACTTTGCTTGTAATTTATTACTAATTGTATAAGAAGCTTCTTGCTTTCTTTGCGATATTTTAGGACAATGCATTTTATGATCAGAAGCAACTTAGGCAAGGTAATATTTCTGGTAGTTAAATTAATTATATGTGTTTTATCTGTTTGGTATTCAGAAATATACACTAGTAAATATACTTTTCTATGATTATAAATTTAGTGTAATCCCTGAGTATAAAGATCACTTAGTTCCCAGTATTGAAAGTTTGCTAACTGGTGCATTTAAGTAGGTTTTTGTTAGAGTCAGGTCTTAGCGTATGCTGGTCAAGTGCATAACCACTGGGGTACATCCTCACCATTTCAAAAAGCATTTGAGAAAGCATCCAACTGAACCAAGGATCTTTATTACAATGCAAAAGTTACAAGCCCTCTCAAAGAAGCTTCTATTTGCAGTAGATAGAAATTAACATAGAGACCCACATCTGGCGCATGTGCAGAGAATAAAAGTGTGTGGAGTGCTTAGAGATGCCCGTATAACACTCTCTTCAACCAAGGTTCAGAAATAATCAGGGAAGACAAGCAGAAGAGTATAGGAGCTAAACGCAGTGGATGACTACAAGGAAACAATGCGTTTTGTATTCAACACAGCAGGTCCATGTATGAACTCAGAGTGGCTGTGACAGCATGGAATTAACCTGTGTAAGCTCAAGCTGTACTAAATCCCTGCATGGAGGGGGACATGTGAGGTGGGCACAAAATTCTTCCCCTCACAGGAGAGCCATTGACAACTGATATTTGCTAGGATAGGAATAACTCATGTTCTTTAGTGATGTGTTTCCTGGTTGGTCTGCCACACCCTAGAGTTTGGGCAACATAAATTGGACATTGTGTGTGCCTGACCTGACCTGTCCTAACCTGACTTGACCTGACCTGACCTTATCTTTTCTTTTTTCATTCTTCCTCCATTCCTACCTTCCTTCCTCTTTTCTTCCTTCCTTCCTTCCTTTCTTTCTTTCTTTCTTTCTTTCTTTCTTTCTTTCTTTCCTTCCTTCCTTCCTTCCTTCCTTCTTTCCTTCCTTCCTTCCTTCTTTCTTTCTTTCTCTCTTTTTTAATAAAGAAGAATATAGTGATGGAAGATAGCAAGGTGGAGAGTAGCTCTGGGAATTGTTTGCAGAAGGGTAAAGAAGGTAAAAATATATGCATGAAATTCTCAAAAAATTACAAATAGACACAAAAGCTAATCTGTATATTTTTTTTTAAATAATTACTGTTATACATATATTGGGTCATCAATTAGGCCACTGTGTTAACAGATTCCTCTCCGTATATTAGGTGTCTTCTTCTGTCCCTCTCTCAGATACAACTGGGAGCAGGGGCGGGGGGCTGTCCTTCTCTGTCTAGCTCACGTTTCTTTGTAGATTTTTTCCCATGAATATTTAAGGAGCATCTTTCCAGTGTTAAGAGACTGCAACTATGACACAGATGTATTCCAAACATCTCTAATTTCACCTTGATATATGTCTTGATTTTGATGATGAAGGCATAGGTGTGTGTGTGTGTGTGTGTGTGTGTGTGTGTGTGTGTGTGTGTGTGTGTGTGTATAAAACTTCTGGCATTAGTTCCAGTTTTGGCTTGGACATGGTTTCTTCTATTCATTGCCATGTGTGTCAGATCAGTAGCCTCACAAGCTTCAGGGGATTCACCTCTCTCCACTGTCCATTATTCCAAAGTATAGGAGTGATGGGGTTGAAGAAGTGAGATACCAAGCCTAGAGCTATTTTTGTCTTTTTCTTGTCTTTGAATAGTGAACATTTGACCCATTGAGTCATCTCTATAGCCTAGTGGTTATCAACTTGTGGGTCTCAAGTCATTTGGGGGTCAAATAACCCTTTCACAGGGGTTATTTCACATCAGATATCCTGCCTATCATATGTTCGTACTATAAATCATAACAGTAGCAAAATTGTAGTAATGATATAACAAGGAAAATAGTTCTGTTTTTAGGGGTCACCACAACATGAGGAACTGTATTAAAGGGTAGCAGCATTAAAATGGCTGAGAAACATTGCTGTAGATTAGAATATTTCCATAATTGTTGAATTTGCATGGGTTGCATTGTGATGGATAGAGCATGATTTTTGTCCTTAGGCTTGGCTTTAGAAACAACTTAGTAATCATATAAAGAAAAACTAGTGGATAGAAAGCATTCCATACATTTACAGAGACCAGAAGATTTGATGTGCTGGTACTTCTTGACGTCTGAGTTTGCAGCAGGCATCAAAAGAAGAACAGACTTTCTTTCTTACTTTTATAGGTTTAGTTATTTTTATTTCAGATATATGAGAATTTGCTTGCATGAATGTGTACCGTGTCCAAGCACTGCACATGGAGGCAAGAAGAAAGCATAAGATCATCTGGAAGTGGAGTTACAGACTTTACAGAGAATGCGAATGCTGTACACCAAGCCTAGATTCTCAGTAAGATCAGCAAATGCTTTTAATTATGAAGTAATCTCTCCAGCCTTGGAGAGCATAGATCTTATTATGGAGCTATGAAGAGGTAAAGCTCAAAATAATTCAAGCATAGCATTATGGCATCAGGACCATTGTAATGCCGTTAACATTTAAAAAAAAAAAAACCCTGTGAAAATATTGCATATTTAAAAAGAAATTCGAGCTCCCATCCTCTACTAGGATGAAAAAAAATGATTAAGTAATTTCTATAGGTGCTGGAGACCTATAGTTTTAATTCATAAACTTTTTAAATCTTATTTCCCATGAATTTTTTTTTCTCTTGTTAAAAACAAGATTCAGGGGAAAGAGATTTCTAAAAGTCCTGAAATCTTAGTCACTTCCATTTTCTGAAAGAAGTGGTGAAGTAAATCTAGAGATGAACTCTTGTGCTCAGTATGGGACTGAGAGTTAATCTATGCACAAACAATCGCTTTGGTTTGTTTGGGAATATCTGGATTTAAGCTTTTGTGTTTTTATCTGCATACTGAAGTGAATTTCTTATGACTTGGTCCATCTTTCCTCAAGTAATCCTTCATCAAGATTTTTTATTTTAAAAATTAATTAATTTGGTTTTAATTATGTATGTCTATATGTTCGTCTATATGTGTGTGTGTGTGTGTGTGTGTGTGTGTGTGTGTGTGTGTGTGTGTCCCTCAGAAGCCAGAGTTGACAGGTCAGCTGGAGCTGTAGTTACATGTAGTCGTGAGTAACTTAATGTGGGTGTTAGGCACCAGACCAGGGTCATCTACAAGAGCAGTCAGTGCTAAGCCGTCTCTCAAGCCTTGAGCCTCCATCTTTAAATGTTTTCCTCTGTGTACTAGAAAGGTTTGCCAGTGAAACTTAACAAATAGAATAAATATGTACTACAAAGAAGGTTACAAAGTATAGATTAGGTAGTTCAACAATAGATATCTGCAGGCTGGTAGTTTGAGAATCTGGTAACTAGCTATTTAGTCTATAAATCTTCATGCCTTGAAGGCCTGAGAGAGAGGGGGCCACTGGCCTTCAGGCCATACTGGAAGGATAAAGAGCATAGGTTCTGACTGTAGTGAAAGATTGTAGCCGCAGCGTCGGCAGCAATAGTAAGCAGAGATTAGATGTACTTTAATACAAGGTACAGGGGTAGACAGACAAAAAATAATTGCTATTCCCCAGACATTCTTATACCTGGACTGCTGTTAGAAAATACAGCTCAACCCAGAAAATTTTAGCCTCTCACTTAGTTGGTCCAGGAAATGCCCTCAGACTTCCACCTAGACATGTGTCTCTTACTTGATTCAAGATCCAAGGAACTCACAGTAACTGGGATGGAGCTTGGATTTACCACCTAAGGCATGAGCGATCACTCAAGTAGGCTTGTGTCTTTCAGTTGTCCCTCAGAGTATGGCCACTGTTTCCTCCCACACCGTCATCATCTCTCTGACTGTAAGCTGTGTTGATTTCGCCAAGTATGCTTCTGTTCCACCATTTTCAGGCAGGTTTTCTCCTCCAAATTATTCTCTTCCTCCTCTACTTTTCTCATTGACTTTATTTGAATTGCACAGGTTTGCATTGAGGCTGTTTTAACCTTTTTATCATTTACTCCAGTGATGGACACTGCAGTCAATGACTGTAGGCTCAGAATTTTTGGCCCATTTGCATGCATGCTCCTCTTAATAAATGAATTATCTATATTTCCCCTCTAGACCTGGAGCAAATAAAAAAGTACATTCCATATTTTAAATGCGAGTTTTTGATTATTAGAAAAGTTAGGCAGCTTTTTATAAGTTAATTGGATCATAATTTTTTGGATACTTTTTTAATGGAATGTTTACATTTCCAATTATTTACAGATCTCTATGATTGATGTGAATTTTAATTTTTCCCTCTCATTGCTAAGACATAAAGTGTTATAAGGTTTTAGTTTCTTTATTTTTAAATGATTTTAATAATATTTTGATGAAACTATAGGTTTGCATACCTCTAAAATTATATTACACTTATTCATTTGTGTATGTGCACGTGTTTGTGTATGTATGGTATGTGCCTTCTGCACCATACATAATGTGCAAACCAGAAAATGATTTGCAGGAGTCAGTTATCTTCTCCTATCATGTACAATTAGATCTCAAGTTTAGGTCATCAGGATTGGAAGCATGCCCCTTAACTACTGAGCCATCAAAGCAGCCAGTCACATGCAGTTTAAGAAAATAAGAAAAATGATCCTGTGGTTCATTATGCATAGCATCTCAATAAAGTGGTCCACAAAGCCTATAATAGAATATGGTGATATTGACTGAAAGATTATTTCAACTCCCATTAAGGTATTTCCCTTTGGCAGGCAAACCTCATTACTTTTACTCCCTTACTTCCCTATAGCCCATGGAAACCAATGATTTGTTCTATAATTTTATCATTTTATTTTTTTAAATTATATATCATATGTTTTATTAACTTGAGTATTTCTTATTTACATTTGAGTGTTATTCCTTTCCCGGTTTAGGGCCAACATCCCCTAACCCCTCCCTCCCTTCTTTCTGGGTGTTCCTCCCCATCCTACCCCCCATTGCCTTCCTCCCCACATTCACTGGGGTTCAGTCTTAGACCCAGGGCTTCCCCTTCCACTGGTGCTCTTACTAGGATATTCATTTGCTACCTATGAGGTCAGAGTCCAGGGTCAGTCCATGTATAGTCTTTAGGTAGTGGCTTAGTCCCTGGAAGCTCTGGTTGCTTGGCATTGTTGTTCATATGGGGTCTCGAGCCCTTCAAGCTTTCAGTTCTTTCTCTGATTCCTTCAACGGGGTCCTATTCTCAGTTCAGTAGTTTGCTGCTGGCATTCGTCTCTGTAACTAGTATCTTACTTATATGCATGATTATTCTCAGTTTGTCTAAACTATCTGTATCAAGAGCCTATGCACTTTCTTTTCTACATGTCTTTTTATTGTGTGGCTATCACATAACTTTTTTATTTTCATCGTTTAAATAGCTGAGTTGTGCATGGTTTTTAATTTCTATGCACAAATCTAGTATGTAATGTATATTCAGATATTTAGTGAATGTAAATTTACATTTTTGTTTCTGCTGATATTTTCTGGAAGATACCCTAGAGTCAGTTATAATTCTTAACTTGTGTAGTATAATTTTCACTGTCAAGTTATCTAGGTGCAAGGTTTTTTTCAGTATAATATTTAATTTAATAACTCAATTTCTTTACTTGTGATTGGACACTTTTGACAACCTATTTCATGGCTGGCATTATATCTTAGTGTAACTCACAGTTAGAATTTGGAGAGTTATATACTACTTATTTATTTGTTTCTTTGTTTATTTGACACAGATATTTCTATCCATAACAAAATGATCCAGCATTTTCTTTCTTAAAAAGTGGTGATCTTCCTCCCACATTTAGGATTCATTGATTTTCTATTGACTGCAGTTCTCTAATAACTTTAAGAAAGGTCAGTAATTTCCAGCTTATCTAGTCTCAACCTGATTAAGAAATTAGAAATGTATGGCTCACTCTGTTACCAATTGAGGTCTTTAGATGTGTGTAGTGGTATTTACTTTCTGGAATAGGTACAGCAAGGAAAACATAACGATAACCAAACAATGATACAAATGTTTAGACAAAATGTAAAAGTTCTCCCACCTGTAGCAGTATCATTATTCTTACATGGGAATCCACGCATGTTACACTTTTGATAAACATTCTGCCTTTTGTCTGCTGGCTTCTCCACTCTCATCCTTCTGCTAGCAAAGTTAGACACCTCAGTCTCAGCAGCACGTCACATGAATTGGTGTAGCTGATGGAAACTACAGGAATGAGTAGAATCATGGGTCAGTTGGGAACTACCTGTTTATGCTTACATAATGTATACTTCAGGACAGAGACACTGAAGCTCAACAAGCAGAAGCATAACTATTGGTACCTAAGACAAAAAAGACAGGGTTCCTTGGAGAAGGCTGTGAAGAGACCAATTGCATTTAGACACTTATCATTGATCTGGGAGACTCTGACTCCTTGGAATAATAGAGTTTGAGAGCGCTGCAACCAAATGGGAAGGTACACCACCAAAGGTGTATGTGTGTGTGTGTGTGTGTGTGTGTGTGTGTGTGTGTGTTCCGATATTTTCACCAGGAATCATTAAAAGTTTCTTCTGCCTGTTTCCTCATACTTGACTGGTGTGGAGTGCCAAATGGACATTAAGGACTATGAGGTCCTTGAATGATATTAATAGGTAGTAAAGTTAGGTATTCATTGTTCTAAACCATCTTTAAATAAGTTGTGTGAGAAATGGAATTGGAATCTTTTTTTTTTTATTAACTTGAGTATTTCTTATATACATTTCGAGTGTTATACCCTTTCCGGTTTCAGGCAACATTCCCCCTCCCTTCTTTATGGGTGTTCCCCTCCCATCCTCCCCCCTTGCCGCCCTCCCCCAACAATCTAGTTCACTGGGAGTTCAGTCTTAGCAGGACCCAGGACTTCCCTTCCACTGGTGCTCTTACTAGGATATTCATTGCTACCTATGAGGTCAGAGTCCAGGGTCAGTCCATGTATAGTCTTTAGGTAGTGGCTTAGTCCTGGAAGCTCTGGTTGCTTGGCATTGTTGTACATATGGGGTCTCGGCCCCTTCAAGCTCTTCAGTTCTTTCTCTGATTCCTTCAACGGGGTCCCATTCTCAATTCAGTGGTTTGCTGCTGGCATACGCCTCTGTGTTTGCTGTATTCTGGCTGTGTCTCTCAGGAGAGATCTACATCTTGATAAAAAAGATTCCCTGTATTGATGATCAAGTTGAGAAACTGGTCATCCTTTGTGGGGTTCAGGTTTAGAATGAGTTAAATCCATTCTATGCCTAAAATTGTCCATGTTTATTCAGTAATAAAAGAGTTCTCTTCATGGAGTCAAAAGGCCTCATTCTTAAGAGAAATACATATTTAATGCCAGTATTTAATGAAGTCAGCCTTTTGTACAGTACTTTTTTGCACTGTGTTTTAATTGGAATTTTAGTTGATCTTTTTGCCTTTTGACACAACTCTGAAAGTCACAGAAATGATTACAATATTGTCATCGTAGCCTGAGGATTTCACTTACAACTGATGGGAGCATTGAAATGTTCCAGTAATTCAGAACATGCAGAAAAGGTCAGAAGCTAAATGACATGCTTCAAAAAATTGTGTGTGAGTGTATTTGTGTGTGTTTGTGTGTGTGTGTTCAAATTGAGAAACAATTTAAAAGACTTTACAGGGAATATATTTCACATGGAGTTTCTTACTTTTAAATAATTTAAAATGTTTAAACATCTTACAAAGAGCGTGTTAAATTCTTATCTACCTTTTATTTTTAATACTATTTTTAGAATTTCATACATGCGTACTATATTTATATCATTTCCATTCACCCTCCCCAAGCCCTCTGCTTCCTCTCATATTTGTAGTAGCTTCTCCTTTGATTACTGTCGTTACACACACACACACACACACACACACACACACACACACACACACACACACACATCATAGACCTTTCCTTCTGATTTCATTTACTGTTTCTGAATTCCCACTGTGTGATCCTCATTAAAGTGCTCAAAATAAAACTTACAGAAGTATTTAGAAATACTCCAGTTTTGTTACCTGTGTTCTCGGAATCTTCTGGTGTATTACTCATATCCTGTGAGGAAGGAGATACTTAAGTAGATTATAGAAAGAAAGAAAGAGAGAGAGAGAGAGAGAGAGAGAGAGAGAGAGAGAGAGAGAGAAAGAAAGAAAGGTGGATGGATGGATGGAAATACAGACCGACAGATAGATAGACAGACAGATAGATAGAATTAATTAGTCTTCTTCTGGGACTAGACCCCTGATAGTATATGCAAACCTAAGTGATCAACCACACACACACACACACACACACACACACACACACACACACACACACACACCTGCAGACACAGACACACACACCCATTTAAAACATGGCATACATCATTGATTTCTATACTAAGGGATCTGTTGCATAAGACATATAAAGGAAGGTATTGCAATGTAGATAAATGAAAATGATGAGTCGTAATGAAATACAGATATGAAACATGAAACAGGTAAACAGCAGGGACTATTGAAAGTATTTTATTGCAATGGGGCTAGATTTTGAAAAACTGGTAATGAAGTGCATGGGAGACTGCCAAAGATTAGGAACATTCAACTTATTGTTCACCTAGGAAATTTTTGATGCTTTATTTTATTTTTATTAGTTTAAAAACTAATTTTTGTTTTAAATCATATGTATATGTGGTGGTACGTGTATGTGCAAATACCCGAATAAGCCTGAAGAGGGTGTTCGATGCCCTGAAGCTGTAGTAACAGGCGGATGTGGGACACCAGGCGTGGAGCCTGGGAACATAATTGGATCTTTTGGGAAAACAGAAAGAGCTCTTCCTCACTGAACCTTCACTTCAACGCCACCGCCTCTTGTCACAACAGCTCTCCGAGATCTGGCGCCCTCTTCTGGTTCCCATGGGCACCTATATGCAATACATAAGGTTCCATAAGCTCCTCACTGATTCATGATTGAGAAGTCTGATTTTCTAAAGATTTTCTTATAATTATTAGCTAATTTCATGGGAGGGAGAGTTTAAAGACTCTCTTTGTGCTTTTATTTTGCACTTTTTGAATTAATTGGGCTAGAAGAGAACATTAAAACATTGTGGAGACAGGGGCAGAAAGTTTGTATGCTTCAGAATACCAGGAAGTCTGTAGTGAAACAATCTCTCCTAGAAATGACTGCATAAACAAGGCTGAGAGAATGGGAACACAAACGGGCATGTTACCGTGAAAGGAGCAAATTTCTTACACCTATATAATGAATTACAATAAGTGGGAAAGGAAAAGTGAAGATTGCTGGGAGAAAAATTAACTTGTCTCAGGGATGAGAGCCTCATTAATTGTGCAATGCAGAGTGGTCAGCCTGAAATCATACACACACATTTATTTGTGCATACATACATATTTATGTAATAAATATAGTCAAAGACAAGAAGCTATTATCCTAAGGTTGGGCATGTGTGGGAGAGGCTAGATGAAGGAAGGGCAGGGACAAAGAGGTAGAATTCTACTTAAAAACATTTTAGAGGAATAAAATAATAAATAAGTAAATGAAAACTCTATGAAAATTATTGATACTTTAATTTAAAGATTATGGTCTAGAAGTCTTTATTAATAAGAAGATGGTAGAAAAATCCATTTTAATGTTAAAATGGTGCATTATACCAAAGGTTTGTTTTTTTTTCCCTTTTCTTTTTTTCCGGAGCTGGGGACCGAACCCAGGGCCTTGTGCTTGCTAGGCAAGCGCTCTACCACTGAGCTAAATCCCCAACCCCATACCAAAGGTTTTTGAGAACTTGTCCTTGAATTAGATGTCTATATCTCTTCCTCCAAGGCCCAGGAAGTATTGTAGTAAAGGGGATAGAAGGTTCACAAAAACTAGAGGATTCATAGAGTTCATATAGAATCTAGTGGCCTAGATACATCATAACTCTAAACAGACAGCATACTAGTGCATGATCACACTTGAAAACACATACACACCCAGAAACCACAAGGAAGCAGGAGCAGAACCATATGAGAAGAATGGATCAACAGGACTGATAGAGAGATAAGGGAGGGTAATGGGGTAAATATGACCATGGATACACTATCTAAATATATGAAGCAGTCACGCATTTTAAAAATTTAAATATTGAAAGAAAATATTTTCATGTATAATGAATAAGATGTATAATACAGCCTTCTAAAAGTCAGTGAAACAAAGAGCATTGTACAGTTTGCAAGTACAAACTTGCAAAAAACAAATGAATAGAAATATAAGTCTTCAGTGAAAATATGAAATGAGAGAATCGTTCTGAAGCAATCATTCTGAGAAACGAGTACAAATGAATAAGCATTGCTTGTACAGCTCAGGGTGCCGAGAGGCAGATCCTTCTCATACACGCTATGTTAACAGATACTGAGGACAGACAGTGGGAGAAAACATTCACAGTAGCTATGCAATCTTCAATTCGCACATCATTTGAACCATTTTATGACCTATTTTGTGGAAACACTATATATACTGTCATGAATATATTTTTCTGCATTTGTGTGTACAGTCTGTGTTCTGGTACATGTAGAAGTCACGTGTTGACATGGGGCATCTTGCTCTTCACCTTATTTTTGAGAAAAGGCCTCTCACTGTTTCTGCATTCACCTGCTCAGCTAGTCTAGTCCTCTACCACTGACCAGGGCCTCTCAGTTTCTGCATCTAAGTGCGGGGATTGTATGCAGAGTCAGCCAAACTTGACTTTTATGAGGCTTATGGAAATCCAAACTCAGGTCTTCATGCTTACACAGCAAGTCATTATCCTGCCACATAGTTGCTGAGTTCAAAATCCAGCAACCACTATATATATATATATATATATATATATATATATGTATATATATGTCAAATATGCATTCATGTCATATGGCTGGAATTATAGTGCCGGGGAGGTGGAGAAAGGAGGGCTCCTGTGCTCACTGGAGAATCAGTTGATCCAATCATGGAGACTTAGGTTCACTGGAAGCCCTGTGTGAAGAAAGAAAAATGAGGTAAAGAATGATGAAAACACACCAGATATCATCCTCTGAACCTACATATGAAATGAACCCTATACATGAAAGTAAATAAAATGCATTACATGATGTTAGGAATATTATAGAATTACTGCAATAAGCCAATATGAATTTCATATGAAATATATTTATACCATGATTAAACCACAAAGTCTAAATCAAGCTATAAAACATTGGTAAATGGTATGATTATATTGAGCAAATTGATGATATTTGTATACATACATCCATTGTATTAAAATTTATGTCTATGCATAAAGATTGTATGCTTTGAAAAATGAAATCATGATCTATCTATCTATATTATATACATACATACATACATACACACACACAGAAACACACATATATATGCATGCACACACATACACCAAAGACATGGGCTTATTTTTGGCATATAAAATTTTGTTACTTTCTATTCTTTCAGACAAAAGTAGGAACAGTTAACTAAGTTTTTTTATGGTGTTTTAGAAAATATGTTATGAGCTATTCATAATTAAAATTCCTGTGGTAAAGAGCTGGTTTGGGTGGCTCTCACTTGGTAGAACAATTAATCAATGGTATACATTATTCTCTTAACGTGTATGAAAGTGACTCTGGGAAAAAGCCAATGAATTATTTTTAAATAAATAACAGTTTCTCTTTAGAGTAACTTTACATATCAATCAACTGTAAATTCCACTGTCTTCATCTTCCATTAAGGATGAACCTTCCATGCAGTCAGCCTTGTAACATTGATAAACATCAATTATCCCATCGTATAACATACAAAGGATTCTGGATACATTCTCTACTGGACAAAGCACTCTGCAAAAGTATACTCACTATTAATGCTGTTATAGTACACAAGTCTAGAAAAGCGAGCTGCTTATAGATGTCATATTCCTGGTAAGCAATGCAACATACAGCATGGAATAAATTAGAAAATATAAAAAGAAATTAGAAGGCATTCTCAGGTACATTAGGAAGATTCCTTACCTGATGTATTAGTCAGGGTTCCCTAAAGTCATGGAACTTATGGAATGGATATATTTGAATTGACAGGAATGTCTTACAGGCTGCAATCCAACAATGGCTAGCTGTGAATGGAAAGTTCAAGATCTAGTAGTTTTTTAGTTGTACAAGGCTAGGTGTCTCAGATAATCTTCTACATATGCCGGAATCCTGAAGAAGTAGGCTGCAATACCAGTGATGGAATGGATGCGCAAGCAAGGCAAAGGCAAGCAGGCAAAGAAGAGTGAGCCTTCCTTCTTCCATGGTCTTAGATAGGCAACCAGCAGAAGGTGTGGCCCAGATTTTTTGTGTTCTGACTCAAGATCTGGATTAAAGGCATATATATATATATCTTTCTGCCTCAAAATCTGGTTCAAAAACCTGAGTCTTCCAGCCCAAACATCTCATTAAAGGCATGTTATCTTCCAGCCTCAAGATCCCAATGCCAGGTAACCCCTCCATTTCTGGAGTGTGGCTTCTTCCTGAAATAGTGAGGTTGATAATCAACAATAGACCTGAAACCTGAATTTCTCATTGCCATGACAAAATGCCCAGCTAAAGGATGAAGTATTTACTTTGGGTCACAATGTGAAGGTAAAATCTACCATAAACAGCAGCCATGACTGCAGGATACCAAGACAGCTGGTCCTTTTATACTCAATGTCAGGAAGCAGAGAGATGGCTGCTTGTACTAAGCCTGATTTCTCCTTTTTATTCCATTAAGCATGATACTGATTATATTTATGGTAGGTCTTCTGACTGCAGTCAATTTTATCTAGAAACTCCCTCACACACACGCACCAAGGTTTTCCCTGACTTGAGATTAAATCCAGTGAGATC
Source organism: Rattus rattus (assembly GCF_011064425.1). Classification (NCBI taxonomy): domain Eukaryota; kingdom Metazoa; phylum Chordata; class Mammalia; order Rodentia; family Muridae; genus Rattus; species Rattus rattus. The sequence continues at coordinate 69,790,830 of NC_046159.1, forward strand.
GCACTGTGATCCATTATACTATCTTAATGAAAGTTAGAATAATTAATAAACACATCATAAACTCTGTAAAACAGTACTTAAAATTACTGGTAGCATTGTCCTCTTGGACTTCTGCTGAGGGTTTGTACATAGGTATGAAAGTTTTCATTGAAAGTAACATAGACAGGCTAGTTTCTGGTGGCTCCCAACCATGAATAGGTGTGATATATGAATTACTATCTTCACCATGATAAACACCTTGATTTACTATGGCCAATTCTGCCCCAACATCTTGGCTATTTCTTGGTTCCATTCACCCAAAGACTTCTGTGAAAATTATAGCTCTGGTCACAGATGTGTAGGCAGGATACTCATGAGACCTTCCTCTCCCATGCTTGACAGTTTTCCTTACTGGCACCTATTAGCTCTTTCCCATTTCTTCGGCTCAAGAAAAAATACCTCCATGTGTGTACAGCAACCCTATTTTGTTTACTTCTCATTGTTGTTGTTTGGATTTGGAAATAGGGACTCAGTCTTGTCCCAAGCTCCTCAGGAACACACTTTACAGGCCAAGATAGCCTCAAACTGAACTCATTCTCCTGCCTTATCATTCTGTGTGTTGCAATTACAGGCATGAACACTTTGTTCAGCTTCTTCCAACTCTTTAAATATTTGGCATCTAACGGTCCAGGTATTTGAATTCTTGTTCACACTTCCCACATTGGGAGTTCCAAGTTATTGAAAGTTTAAAACTATAAGGAAATGAGGAAATTCATAGAAAAGTTTTCTCCATCTGGAGGTTCATGAATATTATGCCATTCTGTTCTTCACTGTTTTCTGCAACAACTGATCTTAAGACTAGGATTATATATGTGGCTACAGGATCCATCCACTAGCATCTAAGCCAAGAAAAGGTCAACATTGCCTTTTTAAGTGCTTATTGATTTGTTTAGAGCCAATTTCTGTTCCCTTCAAAGGAAAATTTCTTAACATAATTGCCGCACTATGGCCTAAAGGGAGAAAAAGAGTTTCATTTGTCAGAATATTTTCTTTTTGTTCCCCTAATTCCACTGAGACAATGGCTTTTGAGTGTTAGCTTGTAGGCTTCTTAGTTCCAACATCCTCCCTCCTCATAGAATTAATTGGAAGAATTTGTCTCCTACTTCCGATGGCACTTGTTTCAGTCTGCTCTGGTGTTAGTTGCACAGTTGTTCTCGCTTTGTGGTATTTAATACTCTGGAGTTCAGTTCCAGCTTTGTTTCTGGGCTCCACAGAGTCTTCCTGAGATGGCTTGCCAGCTCAGCTCTGCAAGGGAAATAATGCTGCATTTACATTTCTGCTTTGTAGCAAGAGCTAATTTGTCAGATTGCAAAGCTCAGAAGTATCATTTACTGTGACTTCTCTTATAACAGATCCTTTTAATAATTTCAAGAATGTTTCAGAGCAGTAACTCTCTGCTAGCATCCTATTTATATTTATTTGACAATTTTCTAAAAGTTATGAAATACATGATGAAGAGTATATGAAATATATAAAAACAATTTAGAAGAATAAAAACACTAGAGCTGGAAATTCGATTTAATATTAGAGCTCTTGACAAATGTGCCAAGCCTGGGGCCTGATCCTCAGCACCTCTAAAAATATAAAAGAAAAATATTTCTGTGAATCTTTGTACTCATTATAGTATTTAATAAAAACATTGTTTATATCTCAGAAATGTTTCCTCTGTCTCTGAACATTCAATGCCTGATCCAATCCCTTGCCTTCTTCACATTACCACTCCACTGATTCTACATATATATGTCTCCTTATTTTCAGTGCTTGCACATTACCAATATACTCTTTAGTATTGTGTGGGGTTTATTTATGCGAGTATTGTTTAGCTATAGTCACTATTCTTTAATACCACAAATGCTATTTATCACTGTGGCAAAAACCTGTGATAGACACCTTAGAGAAGGTAAAAATCTATGTTTCCACAAAAGGATGTCTCCACTTCTACGGCACCCCCTTGAGATCTCTACATACTCAGGGTCCTCAAGTCTCCCCAGGGTTAGGCACATCTTTTATCACTGAGGACAGACTAGGCAGTCCTCTGGTGTATATCTGTCCAGGCCCCTCATACAAGCTAGTATATGCTGCTGGGTTGGTGCTTCAGTGTCTGAGAGATCTGAGGTCCAGGTCAGTTGACACTATTGATCTTCTATGGGCTTGGCCTCCTCCTCAATTTTTTGCAGCCTTTCCCTAATTCAACCATAGGGGTCCCCAACGTCAGTCCATTAGTTCAGTGTAAGTATTTGTATCTATCTCAGTCCCCTGCTTGTTGGGCCTCTCGGAAGACAGTCATGCTATGTGCTTATCTGTAAGCACACTATAGCATCAATAAAAGTGTCAGGCCTTGGAGTCTCCCCTTGAGATGGATCTCAAGTTGGGCCCCAGTCACTGGACCTCTTTTTTTTTTCCCAGGTCTCTTCTGCATTTTGTCCCTAGAGTTCTTTTGGGCGAGGGACAATTCTGGCTCAGAGTAAGTTTTGAGTGTGGGATGGCAACCCATCCTCCACTTAATGCCCTGTTTTCCTACCGGAGGTGGGCTCGACAAGTTTACTTTATGCACTGTTGGACATGTTATCTGAGGTTACTCCCTTTGAGGCCTGAGACTCTCTCCCCTCCCAGGTCTTTGGTACATTCTAGAAGGTCCCCCCACTCCCACCAAAGTTGCATATTTCCATTTATACTGCTGACCCTCGAGACTTTCTTTGGTTCCCCCCACTCCAATTCCTGATCATGTTCCCCTTTTCACACCCCCTCTTCTCTCTTATCTAGGTCTCTCCGTCTTTCTGCCTCCCATAATTGATTTCTTATTACTCCCAAGTGGGACTAAAGTATCCTTACTTGGGCCCTGTGACTTTTTAACGTTCGTGAGTTCTGTGGATTTTATCCTAGATATTCTGTACCATTTTGGCTAAGAACCACTTATTGGTGAGTACATACCATGTGTGTCCTTTTGGGTCTGAGTTACGTCACTCAGGATGATGTTTTCTACTTCCATTCATTTTTCAGAAAAATTCATGATGTCCCATTTGTAATAGATGAACAGTATTCTGTTGCATAAATGACCCACATTTTCTGTATCTATTCTTCTGTTGCAGAACACTTAGATTGATTCCAAATTCTCACTAACAACGATAAGGCTGCTATGAGCATAGTGAAGCATGTGCCCCTGTGGTATGGTAGGGCATTTAATGAGTATATGCCCAAGAGTGGTATAGCTAGGTCTTCAGATAGATCTATTCCCAAGTAGTGGGAACAAAAATATTCATAGGAGGAAATATGGAAACAAAGTTTGGAGCAGAGACTGAAGGAAAGGCTATCCAGAGACTGTCCCACCTGGGCATCCAGCCCATACATACACATCCACAAAACCCAGGTAATATGGCTGATGCCAAGAAGTATATGCTGACAGGAGCCTGATATAGCTTTCTCCTGAGAGGCTCTGCCAGAGCATGACAAATACAGAGGTGGATGCTTGCAGCCAACCACTGAATCAAACATGGGGTCCCCATTGGAGGAGTTAGAGAAGAGATTATAGGAAGTGAAAGGGTTTACAATCCCATACAAACAACAATACCAACCAACCATACCTCACAGGGATTAAACCACCACCCAAAGAGTACACATAGACAGACTCATGGCTACATATGTAGAAGAGGATGGCCTTGCTGGGCAACAATAGGAAGGCAAGCCCTTGGTCATGCAAAGGCTGGACCCCCCCCAGCCCAGTGTAAGGGAATATCAGGGCAGGGAGGAGTGAAGGGGTGGGTGATGGGTAGGGGAACACCCTCATAGAAAAGGGGGATGGAGATAAGATAGGGAGTTTATGGATGGGAAACTGGGAAAAGAGATAATATTTGAAATGTAAATAAAAATATATCTAATAAAAATCTATTCTATGAAAGAAAAGAACAACATTCAACTTTATATAGAATAACAAAGAAACCCAGTATACCTAAAACAAGCCTGTACAATAAAAGAATTTCTGGACATAAAGCAAATCCTGATTTCAAAGTCTACTATAGACCAGTAGTAATTTAAAAAGCACATGGTATTAGCATAAAAACAGACATACTGACCAATGTAATAGAATTGAAGTGCTAGAAACAAATCCATATACCTACAAACACTTGACATTTAAAAAAGAAGCCAAAATATACAAAGAGGGAAACAGCCTCTTTATCAAATCATGCTCATCTCTTTGCAGTTAGAAGAATACAAATAGATCCATATCTATCTATTCAAACAAGTCAAGTTCAAGTAGATTAAAGACATCAACATTTAACCAGATACACTAAATCTTGATAGAAGAGAAAATGTGAAATACTCTTGAACACAAAGCTATAGAAGAAAAATTCCTGAACAGAAAACAAACAGTTTGGGCACTAATATCAACAATTAATAATGGGACCTCATGAAACTGCCATGATTCTATAAGGCAACAATACATCAAAAGAACAAAATGACAGCCTAAATAATGGGAAAAAGTCTTCACCAACCCTATATCTTATACATGGCTAATATTCAAGTATATAAAGAACTCATAAATTAGATGCCAACAAATCAAATAATCTTATTAAAATGAGGTACAGAGCTAAACAGAGAAATCTTAAGAGAGAAATCTCTAACTGACACCATCCCACAGTTCCCTGCACACAAAACCCATGGGGAAAAGAGCTAAACACCTAGGAGTGCAGACATCCTGAGACCACAGGACAGACTGCCACTTCTGCACACCTTTGCCCACATCCCTGGTCCAGGGGAAACTGCAAAGTGCCTCTGGACATAGGAATATAGGAACAGTCAGCCACTGGTACCCATGGCTTTGGTCTGCATCCAGGACTAAACTGAGCCGGCCAAACAGCTCCCTGCACCCAAATCCCGTGAAGGGGAGAGCTGGACCCTCAGAAGTGTGGACACTCCTGAGAAGTCAGAGGAGACTACACTCTGCCCACAGGCCAGACCCAAGAGGGAATCGCCTACTGCCAACTGTAACCTCTGGGTGCAAAGACCTAGGAGCAATCAGATTCTTTTATTTGGAGCTGAAAGACAGTCTCCAAGAGCACCGACACACCTGAAATCAGAGCACCTGTTCTCAAAAAAGGCTGAAAGAAAAGAGGAAAACGTTCTTACAGGAGTGCTGACACAGAGGCCTACAGCAGGGTCAAGTCCCTCTCAGAAACAGCAAGACAAGAAAACACCAGAGACAACCCAATGGCTAGAGGCAAATGTAGGAAACTAAGCAACAGAAAGCAAGACAACTTGGCATCATCAGAATCCAGTTCTCCCACCAAATAAAATACTGGATATCCATACACACCAGAAAAGCAAGATTTTGATTTAAAATCACATTTTTTATAATGTTGGAGGACTTTAAGAAAGACATAAAGAACTCCTTAAAAGAAATGCAGAAAAACATAAAAAAAAACAAGTAGAAGCCCTTAGAGAGGAAACACAAAAATCCCTGAAAGAATTACAGGAAAACATATCCAAACAGGTGAAGGAATTGAAAGTGGAAATAGAAACAATAAAAAAAAAAGCACAAGGGGAAACAACCATGGATATAGAAAACCTAAGGAAGAGATAAGGAGCTGTATGTAGATACAAGCATCATTGACAGAATACAAGAGATAGAAGAGAAAATCTCAGGGGCAGAAGATACCATAGAAAACATCGATAAATGTAAAACAAAGATAATGTAAAACACAAAAAAGCTCCTAGCCCAAAATATACAGGAAATCCAGGACACAATGAGAAGAATAAACGTAAAGATAATAGGTATAGAAGAAAGTGAAGACTCTCAAATTTAAAGGGCCAGTAAATATCTTCAACAAAATTATAGAAGAAATCTTCCCTAACCTAAAGAAAGAGATACCCATAAACATACAAGAAGTTTACAGAACTCCAAATAGATTGGACCAGAAGAGAAATTCCTCCTGTCACATAACAGTTAAAACACCAAATGCACAAAACCAAAAGAGAATATGAAAAGCAGGGGAAAAGGTCAAGTGACATATAAAGGCAGACCTATAAGAATTACACCAGACTTCTCACCAGAGACTATGAAACCCAGGATATCCTGGACAGATGCCATACAGACCCTAAGAGAACACAAATGCCAGTCCAAGTTACTGTATCCAGCAAAACTCTCAATTAACATAGATGGAGAAACCAAGGTATTCCATGACAAAACCAAATTTACACAATATCTTTCTACAAATCCAGCCGTACAAAGGATAATGGATGGAAAACTCCAACACAAGGAGAGAAACTGCACTGTACAGAAAGCAAGAATATAATTTCCTTGCAATGAAACCAAAAGAGTGACACACAAACATAATTCTACTTCTTACAACAAAACGATCACTGTTCTTTAATATCTCTCAACATCAATGGGCTCAATTCCTCAATAAAAAGACATAGACTAACAGACTGGATATGCAAAGAGGACTCAGCATTTTGCTACATGCAGGAAACATACCTCAGAGACAAAGACATACACTACCTCAAAGTAAATGGCTGGAAAACAACTTTCCATGCAAATGGCCTGATGAAACAAGCTGGAGTTGCCATTCTAATATCAAATAAAATTGACTTATTAACCAAATGGATTTAACAGATATCTATAGAACATTCCATCCTAAAACAAAAGGATATACCTTCTTCTCAGCACCTCATGGATTCTTCTCCAAAATGATATAATCAGTCACAAAACAGGCCTCAATAGACACAGGAAGATAGAAATAATCCCATGCATTTTATCAGATCACCACGGACAAGACTGGTCTTTAATAACAACAATAATGACAGTAAGCTCACATGTACATGGAAGTTGAACAATGCTTTACTCAATGACAACTTTGTCAAGGAAGAAATAAAGAAAGTAAAGATTTCTTAGAATTTAATGAAAATGAAGATACAATATTCCCAAAAGTATGGGATACAATGAAAGCCGTGCTAAGAGGAAAACTCATAAGCTCTGAGTGCCTGCAAAAAGAAACAGGAGAGGACATATGTCAGCAGCTTGACAGCACATCTAAAACCTCTAGAACAAAAGAAATAAATAAACCCAAGAAGAGTAGAAGGCAGGAAATAATGAAACTAAGCGCTGAAATCAACTAAGTAAAAATGAAATCTATCAAAGTAATCCACTATATAAACAAACTCAAAGATAAGAACTACATGATCATTTCATTAGCTGCTGAGAAAACATTTGACAAAATTCCACACCCCTTCATGATAAAAGTCCTAGAAAGATCAGGAATTCAAGGCTCATATCTAAACACAGTAAAGGCAATAAAGCAAACCAATAGCTAACATCAAACTAAATGGAGAGAAACTTAAAGCAATCCCACTAAAATCAGGGACTAGACAAGACTGCCCACTCTCCCGACTTATTCAATATAGTACTCGTAGTCCTAGCTAGAGCAATCAGACAATAAAAGGAGGTCAAAGGGATACAAATTTGAAGGGAAGAAATCAAAACATCACTATTTGCAGATGATATGATAGTGTACTTAAGTGACCCCAAAAGTTCTACCAGAGAACTACTTAACCTGATAAACAACTTCAGCAACATGTTGGTATATAAAATTCACTCAAACAAATAAATAGCCTTCCTCTTCTCAAATGATAAACAGGCTGAGAAAGAAATTAGGGAAATAACACCCTTCACTATAGTCCCAAATAATATAAAATATCTTGGTGTGACTTTAACCAAGCAAGTGAAATATCTATGTGACAAGAACTTCAAGTATTTGAAGAAAGGACTTGAGGAAGATCTCAGAAGATGGAAAGATTTCCCATGCTCATGGATTGGCAGGATTAATATTATAAAAATGCCAAAAGCAATCTACAGATTCAATGCTATCCCCATCAACATTCCTACTCAATTTTTTATAGAGTTAGAAAGAGCAATTTGCAAATTCATTTGGAATAACAAAAAAACCAGGAGAGCGAAAACTAAATTTGACAATAAAAGAATTTCTGGGGGAATCACCATCCCTGACTTCAAGCAGTATTACAGAGCAATAGTCATAAGAACTGCATGGTATTGGTACAGAGACAGGCAGATAGATCAGTGGAAGAGAATTGAAGACCCAGAAATGAGCTCACAGTACTATGGTCACTTGATCTTTGACAAAGGAGCTAAAACCGTCCAATGGAAGAAAGATAGCATTTTCAACAAATGGTGCTGGTTCAACTGGAGGTAAGCATGTAGAAGAATTCTTATCACCATGTACAAAGCTTAAGTCCAAATGGATCAAGGACCTCCACATCAAACCAGATACACTCAAACTATAGAAGAAAAAGTGGGCAAGAGTCTCGAACACATGGGCACTGAGGAAATTTTCCTGAACAAAACACCAATGGCTCATGCTCTAAGATCAAGAATCAACAAATGGGACCTCATAAAACTGCAAAGCTCCTGTAATGCAAAAGACACTGTCATTAAGACAAAATGGCAACCAACAGATTGGGAAAAGGTCTTTACCAGTCCTACATCTAATAGAGGGCTAATATCCAAAATATACAAAGAACTCAAGAACTTAGACTCCAGAGAGCCAAATAACTCTATTAAAAATGTGTTATGGGCTAAATAAAACATTCTCAGCTGAGGATTATCGAATGGCCAAAAAGCATCTAAAGAAATGTTCAACAACCTTAGTCATCAGGGAAATGCAAATCAAAACAACCTTGAGACTCCACCTCACACCAGTCAGAATGGCTATGATAAAAACTCAGGTGACAGCAGATGCTGGTGAGGATGAGGAGAAAGAGGAACACTCCTCCATTGTTGGTGGGATTTCAAACTAGTACAACCACTCTGAAAATCAGTCTGGAGGTTCCTCAGAAAAGTGGACATTCCACTACCTGAGGACCCAGCTCTACCTCTCCTGGGCATATACCCAAAAGATGCTCCAATATACAACAAAGACGCATGCTCCACTATGTTCATAGCAGCCTTATTTATAATAGCCAGAAGCTGGAAAGAACCCATATGCCCTTCAACAGAGGAATAGATTAAAAAACATGGTACATCTACACTCTGGAGTACTACTCAGCTGTCAAAAACAATGACTTCATGAAACTCATAGGCAAATGGAATGAACTAGAAAATACAATCCTGAGTGAGGTAACCCAATCACAGCAAAACACAAAGTGTTGGTATGCGCTCATTGATAAGTGGATATTAGCCCAAAAGCTTGAATTAACCAAGATGAAATCCACAGACCACAGGAAGCTCAAGAAGAAGGATGACAAAAATGAGGATTCTCCACTCCTTCTTAAATGGGGAAAATAAATCCATAGGAGGGGATATGTAAGCAAAGATTAGAGCAGTGATTGATGGAATGGCCATTCAGAGCCTGACTCACATGTGGCCCATATATATACTGCCACCAAAACCAGATAAGATTGATGAAGCTAAAAAAATGCATGTTGAAAGGGACTGTATGTAGATCTCTCGTGAGAGACACAGTCAAAGCATGTCAAATACAGAGGTCAACCCTAGCTGCAAACCACTGAACTGAGAACAGAACGCCATTGTGGGGAATTAGAGGACGGATTGAAAGAGTTGAAGGAGCTTGCACCCCCATAAGAACAATGCCAACCAACCAGAGCTCCTGGAGAATAAACTACCCCTGAAAGACTATTCATGGAGTGACCCCGGGCTCCAACTGCATGTGTAGCAGAAAATAGCCTTGTTGGGGCACCAGTGGAAGGGGAAGTCCTTGGTCCTGCCAAGGTTGGACCCCCAGTGTAGGGGAATATGGGGGGCCAGTAAAGGTGATGGATGGGAGCAATACCTGTATGGGCGTGGGGGAGAGAATGGGGGCTTATGGACAGGAAACTGGGAAAGGGAATAACATTTGAAATGTAAGGAAAAAATATAAATAAATAAATAAATAAATAAATAAATAAATAAATAAATGTGACAATTTATATCATCTCAAAAAAAAGATATCTCTAAAACTGAAAAAAAAACAAAAATAAAAACAAACCACTTAGTCATCAGTGAAATGCAAATCAAAATTACTCTGATATCCCATCTCAGACACATAAGAATAGCTAAGATTAAGAGCTCAAGAAACAGCACGTGCTGGCAAGGAGGTGGAGGAAGAGAAGCATTCCTTCATTGCTGGTGGGAGTGCAATTTTTTACAACTACTTTGGAAATCACTTTAGCTGTTTCTCAAAAAATTGGAAATAGTTCTACCACAAGATCCAGCTATACCATTCTTGGGCAAATACCCAAACGATGATCTACCATTCCATAAGGATTCTTCTTCAAATTTGTTCATAGGAACTTCCTTCATAATAGTGAGAAACTGAAAACAACCTAGATGTCCCTCAACTGAAGAATGGATACAGAAAATGTGATACATTTACACAATGGAATACTAATCAGCTATTAAAAACAAGGGCATCATGAGACTTGTAGGCAAATGCATGAATTAGAAAATGCCTTCCTGATTGATGTAACCTAGACTTTGAAAGAATTCATGATATTTACTCACTTATAAGTGTTTATTCAGCATAAAGAGGAAGATAATGATCCTACAGTCCACTGACCGAAAGAATTTCTTGCTATTTTAGCAAGAAAGACCTAAGGCAGGATACGTGAATCTCACTAAGAAGGGGGAATGAAATAGACATGTTGTTGGATGGATGGAGCAAAGTGGGTGGGGGAGGGGTTGGGGAGTGCAACAAGAGAGATGAAGTATGATGAGTACCAAGAAATCTTAGGTTGGAGATATATCTGGAGTGATCTAGAAACCAAGGACAATGGAAATTTCCAGTAATTTATGAGGGTTACCCTAGCTAAGCCTCTTAGCAATAGGGGATAATACTACCCATGGAGGATGTGCACACCAAACTAGCCACCAAACCTTAGACCCACAATTTGTCCTCCCACAAGATACACAGGGATAAAGTTGAAGCAAAAATTGAGGAAATGGATAAGCAATGACTGGCCCAACTTGAGACCCATGCTATAAAAGAGAACATATCCAAACAGTATTAACAATATTTTGCTATACCTGCAGACAGGAGTCGAGCATAACTATCATCTGAGAGTTTCAGCGAGCAGCTGATGAAAATAGATGCAGAGATTCACAGCCAAACATTGGATGGAGCTCAGGAATCTTGTAGAAGAGGAAGAGGAAATATTGAAGGAGCCAGAGAGTTAAAGATTAGTGTGAGAAAATCTACAAAATCATCTAACCTGTGCCCATAGGGGCTCGCAGAGACTAAACTCCCCATAAGCAAGCATGCTTAGAATGGAACTAGTCCTTTTACACATTTGTAACAGATGTACATCTTGTTCTTCATGTGGGACCTCTAATAGCAGGAGCAGGGGCTATCTGTGACTTTGTTGTCCCTGTCTTTTGAATCCCTTATCCCTAAGTGGGCTGCCTTGTCTAGCCTAAACAGAAGATCTACATAGTGGGTTGATATCTATGGGTGTTCTCCATTCTTTGAGAAGAAAGAGAGGGGGAGGGGAGAGGAAGGGAGTCAGAGGAAAAGAGGGAGAGGAAGCTTCAATGGGAATTAAAGTAAATAAATTAATTAAAATTTCTTTTAATTTTAATATAGTTCAGCTTATTGCATATTATAATTCATGGTTAGGGAGATTTTCATTATTAAATCATGAATTCAAGCTCTAATGCCAGTAGAGAATATTAAAGGCTGCTTTTAATTATTGGCTAGAATTCTCATTAACAATTGTGTTTAAAATGTGACATCATTGGTTATTATTCCTTTTTAAAAGTGTTTGTCTCCTGATTCGGTGACATTTCACTCTTGTTTCAGAGGGCCTCATCTACTAACTGAGATGCCATGTTTTCATGTGTCAACTAAAACATGCTTTTGTCCCATGACATACTTACTCTTTTATTCTCTTCCCTGGATTATTTCATAAACATTTTCACTGTTGGGGGCTCATTTACTGTTTCTCATATTAGCCATTTTTAGGGTATATTGGTCTCAAATCTCTGTTTTCATAGTCTAGCTGGCTGAACCTTATTTTTTTTATCTTCTACACATTTAAATTTACATCTGTATTTTCTCATTTCTTCAAACACTATCATCCTTCTTAATTCTCTTCACGTCATGTGAAAGTCAGTAATTGTTCTTGACAGTTATTAACTCAGAAGGTAACTTCACAGCTATCAAATATAGTTCTAAAAGGAAACTTACTGGTGTTTTGATGATACCAAGTAATTACTATTTATTCTACCATACTTACTTTTTTTGAAAAATTAACATGAGTAAGATATTAATTTTGTCATAGAAAATTGCACAGCAAAGTATGGTTTCTTATTCAGAGAGTATAAATCAATGCTCCTTTATAAATTAAGCAGACAACCATTTCCAGTCATCAATACAACTGAACAATCTGGTCTCTCCAATGGCCATTAAGACTGTTCTAACTACTCAGCGGAGTAGTGAACTGGAAGGCCATTTGGTGGGAGGCAGGCAAACTCTGGAATTAAGAAAATTGAGCCATTATTTAAAAAAAAACAAACTCATCAATTAGAAAACTCTATTAATAAAAATAAGCATGGGACTCCCACAGATAAATATAATAAAACTACCATGGGACTATGCTGATCCTGGAATCTAAATTAACTGATCGTAGAGATACATGTACATATACTTTTATGATGAGTCTTTTTGTAATGAATATAATGAAACCAAGATCTGAAAGCAGCATACATACTCATCAGCAGAAATGCAGACAAAGGACATGTGAAAATGTATTCAGCCATAAAAAGAAATGAAATTATGTCATTTTCATGAAAATAAATAAACGAAATTATCATGTTAAGCAACATAAGCCATACTCAGAAAGATAAATATTGATAAACAATTATCACGTTTCCTTTAACTTTGACCTATTTGTATAATTCAAAGAATATAGATGCAAATATATAAATATATAACAAGAAGGCAAAGGGCTAACTGTGTAGAAGGAGGAAGAATCTAAAGTGAGGAGAGAAGCAAGAGGGTAAGAATTACAATATGGTTTTCTGTCATGATATATCTGTATTTAAATGTACATATATTCAACAGAAAAGAAGAAAGACTATTTAGAGAAAGCAAGAAGCCCCATTAAGCATGGAGAGGAGGAGAGAAGAGAAGAGCAGAGGAAGGATATAACCAAAGAACAATATATGTATATATACTATATAATATATATATATAATTTTCCTACTATTATTTCTTTCTCTTCTTTCTTTCTTTATTTGTTTTTACACTCCATATTTTATTCCCTTCCTCTTCCACCCTCTGGCGGTTCAACATCCCCTTTCTTCCCCCTCTCAAGTGGGACCGAGGTATCCTCACTTGAGCCCTTTAGCTTGTCGACCATAAGCCATTGGAGTTCTGTTTAGGAAATTTCCTTTGTGCCAATTAGTTCAAGGCTCTTTCCTACTTTCTCCTCTATTAGATTGACTGTATCTAGTTTTATGTTGAGGTCCTTGATCCACCTGGATTTGGGCTTTGTGCAAGGTGACAAATATGGGTCTATTTTCATTTTTCTACATGCAGGTAGCCAGTTAGTCCAGCATCATTATATTGAAAATGCTTTCACTTCTCCATTGTATATTTTTTACTTCTTTGCCAAAGATCAAGCCTGCATAAATGTGTGGTTTTATTTCCATGTCTTCAATTCTATTCCATTGATCAACCTGTCTATCTGTCTCTGTACCAATACCGTACAGTTTTTATCACTATTTCTCTGTAGTAGAGATTGAAGTCAGGGATGGCGATTACCCCAGCTGTTCCTTTATTGTTAAGAATTGTTTTTGCTATCCTGAATTTTTTGTCTTTCCAGATGAATTTGAGAACTGCTTTTTCCATGTCCTTGAAGAATTGTCTTGAGATTGTGTTGGGGATTGCATTGAATCTGTAAATTGCCTTTGGTAGAAGGGCCATTTTTACTATGTTAATTCTTCCAACCCACGAGCATGGGAGATCTCTCCATTTTCTGACATCCTCTTTGATTTCTTTCTTGAGAGACTTTTAGTTACTGTCATACAGATCTTTCACTTGTTTGGTTAGAGTTACCCCAAGATATTTTATATTATTTGTGGCTATTGTGAAGGGAGTTCTTTAGCTAATTTGTTTCTCAGCCTGTTTATAATTTGTATAAAGGAAGGCTACTGATTTATTTGAGTTAATTCTATATTCAGCCATATTGCTGAAGTTGTTTATCAGCTGGAGAAGTTCTCTGGTAGAATTTTTGGGGTTGTTTATATATACTACCATATAATCTGCAAATAGTGCTATCTTTATTTCTCTCGTCTAATTTATATGGCCTTGATCTCTTTTTGGTGTCTTATTGTTCTGGCTAGCACTTTGAGTACTATATTGAATAGATAATGGGGAGAGTGGGCATCCTTGTCTTCTTCCCCATTTTAGTGGTATTGCTTCAAGTATCTCTCCAATTAATTCTTTTTTCTTTTTAAAATAATATGTGTATGGTATTTTGCCTGCATGAATGCCTGTGTATAATATGTTTTACTGGTGCCCCCAGACAAGAAGAGGGGATGTACCCAGGAACTGGAGTTACAAAGAGTTCAGAGCTGCCATGTGGGATCTGGGTATCAAACCATGTTCTCTGAAAGAACAGCAAGTGCTTTTTTAATGACTGGGCCACCTCTCTTTGCCCCACAGCCATTGTTCTTCATGGTAACAAAAACTTGATTTAAAATTTAAAAACTATAAAGCATAAGAAAACCAAAGTAATTCAAATAATATTAAATGGTAAGTATCAAGATGTGAGTGGGACATGGGGGGAGGTTTTACATTAGAGAAAAATAGATAAAAGAAAATTATTTACTTAAAGTCTGTACATATCTTTTTCTGTTCTTACTGTTTTCAAAAGTTATTATCTGTTCTCTTCAACAAGACACAGGATTTATTCTCTTCTCTTGCAATATCTTTTGTGTCTGATTCACCTCAGTCTAGTTGATTGACTTGCCAGTTCCTCCAAACATTATTCTGCTGTGTTTTACTTCTTTTGGATATTTTAACTTTTCCTTCTGGAGTATCTTCAAGTCTATCAATTATTTCCAAGCTATACATTCTTAAAGCCTCAGCTTGAGTTTTATTATGTTTTTAAGAAAATACTTCTTGCTCTGCTCCAACTGACTCCGTAATGCCATTTCTGATTTTCTACAACAAAATATTTTGTTATAATATTTCATATATGTGTTGTTTCTCCCATTAAGCTGTAAACTGTTCAGCTTAGATTCCTGTAGACAACATCGCAGATTCCTACAAAACATCACAGACATTCAGGATGTTTCATACACAAATATTATTTTCCTATCATTTTTGACCTACTTGTCTACTCTCAGTTATATTTTCTTCCCAGACTTGGCAGCAGGGTTGACTTCTTAGCTTTGATCCCTTGTAGTTTATGAAAACATTAGTTCATTTTTAACCTTTCTTGGTCTTAGCCAACTCATGCTAATCATCGATGTCCTCCAAGGCTCTCTTCTAAGGCCTCTGTGCATTTACCTTGTACTCTACATATGAGATATAAGACTCCCTTTTGCCTTCTCTGTTTCTCCTCAACTAGAACTTTTATCTTGGAATCTATATAGAATACAAAAATTGAAAACTCTGATTTCTGAGTTAAGGTGAGAAAATTGCATACTTCTTTCAGCAAATATTTATCAAATGTTACAGTCAATATTTTTTTTACAATATATTCAGGCATTCACAGCAGCCTAGTGGTGGAAAACCAAAAGCTGGCAGCAATAATGAGGATAATGATTGAAGAAAAAAATCTATAATTAATTTCTACAAACTCTCTTTTCCCATGAGTCCCTGTGTATATATTACAGGACTGATATTATAGTAACCTTAATGGATATGATCTCAGCCAATATTAACATTTTGTTTTCTTTATTCTCTTGTAGTTAGAGGTATTAGTAAGTGAAAGTGGTTTTCCCAGAAAGGCTCAATGCAAATTAATCCTTATTTTTTGCACACATCTATGCTGATTTTTAAAAATCTTCAGTCCAGCTTATTTTTCTTTAAATCTCAATGCTTCTGTGCTTCTACAGTCTCTCAATTCCCTACAATGAAAATTTTCTTTGTTGCAATGAAGAATGTCTCAACTGACAGTTTTTAGTGGAAGAATTCATATATTATTCATCTTTGGAATGAGAGTCTATGAAAAGCAAAACCATCAGATGGTCAAGTGAATGATCCAGTATGGAAGAAAATGAATACCATTTGTTCCATTGGTAATTCACATGGTAACATTAAAGATAAATGATTGTGAGCAATAGCTATCAACTTCACCTCAGGGTTACCACCTGGGAATTCACTTAGGTCTCAGAGTCAAATGACTGGTGTAGCCTGAGCAGCTTTAGGTGAATAAGTTATGTTTCTGCCTGCTTTATTTATGTTTTTGTAATGCTCTCTCATGTTTTAGGTATATGTGCAAGTCTATGTCAATTGAAAATTTTTGTTGTTTTTGCATGCAAGTTCATAAATTTAATATTTAACAAAAATGTCAAAAGCATGCTGAAAGTTGTATTATACTCAACAAATGGTGCTGGAAAACCTGAATGACCACATGCATAAAAATGGAATAAGAACTACATCTATTACTTTGCACAATGATGTCATCCACAGATGGAAAAAAATTTCAAAATATGAATTTGTACTAGTCAATAATTCATAGACTTTAGTAGATGTTCTACTCAGTGCCCAGTCTGTTAAACACCTCATTTTTATTCTTTAATTAAGAATGGACTTTTCATACAATATTTATTATTGGTTTCCCCTCTTTATTGCTATCAGCCCCTCCACACCATAACCCCCATCTTATTTTTCTCTTGTTTTACATTGGATATTTTTTGTTAACATTTCAAATGTTAGCCCATTTCCCCCACCCAACCACACAGGCCTTCTCATCTCCAAGCCTTGACATTCCCCTGCACTGGAGGACCTAGCCTTGTCAAGACCAAGGGTTTCTCCTGCGTATGGTGGCCAAAAGGGCCATGGTCAACTATACATGCAGCTAGAGCCATGCATTTGTTCATGTGTACTCTTTGGATTGTGGTTTAGTCTCTAGGAACTCTGATTGATTGGTGTTGTTGTTCTTATGGGGTTGCAAACCTCTTCAGCTCCTTCAGTCCTTTCTCTAAGTCCTCAAATGGGGACCCCGTTCTCAATTCAATGGTTGATGGAGAGCATTCACCTCTATATTTGTCATGCTCTGGCAGAGCCTCTCAGGAGACAGCTACATCAGGCTCCTGTTAGCACATACTTTTTGGCCTCCCCAGTAGTGACTGGATTTGATGGCTGTATATATATGTATATATTTAACATATATATATATATATATATATATATATATATATATATATATATATATATGGGCTGGATCCACAAATGGGGTAGGCTCTTAATGGTCATTCCTTCAGTCTCTGCTCCAAATTATGTCTCCATATCTTCTCCTATGAATATTTTTGTCCCCCTTCTAAGAAGGACTGAAGCATCTATGCGATGATTGTCCTTCTTCTTGAGCTTCATGTGGACTGCAGATTGTATCTTGGGTAAATTGAGCTTTTGGCCTAATATCCACGTATCAGGGAGTGCATACCATGTGTACATTTTTGTGATTGGATTACATCACTCAGTATGATTATTTTCTAATTCCACCCATTTGCCTATGAATTTCACAAACTCATTGTTTTTGATAGCTGAGTGGCACTCCATTGTGTAATGTATCACGTTTTCTGTATCTTTTCCTCAGTTGAGGGACATCTTGGCTCTTTCCAGCTTCTGGCTTTTATAAATAAGGCTTCTATGAACATAGTGGAACATGTGTCCTTGTTATATGTTGGAGCATCTTTTGGGTATATGTCCAGGAGAGGTATAGCTGGGTCCTCACATAGTGGAATGTCCAATTTTCTGAGGAACTTCCAGACTGATTTCCAGAGTTGTTGTACCAGCCTGCAATCCCACCAAAAATGGAAGAGTATCCCTCTTTCTCCACATCCTCACCAGCATCTGTTTTCAACTGAGTTTTTGACCTTAGCCATTCTGACTGGTATGAGGTAGAATCTCAGGGTTGTTTTGATTTGCATTTCCCTGATGACTAAAGACGTTGAGCATTTCTTTAGGTACTTCTCAGCCATTTGATGTTCCTCAGCTGAGAATTCTCTGATTAGCTCTGTACCCCATTTTTCATAGGTTTATTTGACTCTCTGGAGTCTAACTTCTTGAGTTCTTTGTATTCATCAGATAGTAGACTTCTATTTAATTTAGAATTGATAAAAAATCTTTTCCTAATCTATTGAATGCCATTTTGTCTTAATGACAGTGTCCTTTACAGAAGCTTTGTAACTTTATGAAGTCCTACTTGTTGATTCATGATGCTAGAGCATAAGTTATTGGTATCCTGTTCAGGAAAATTTCTCCAGTGCCCATGTGTCCCCTGCTCTTCCACATTTTCTCTTCTATTAATTTGAGTGTATCTGGTTTTATGAGGAGGTCCTTGATCCACTTGGAGTTGTGCTATGTATAGGGCTATAAGAATGGATGGATTTGCATTCTTATACATGTTGATGTTCAGTAGAACCAGCACCATTTGTTGAAAATGCTATCTTTTGCCAACTGGATGGTTTTAGCTCCTTTGTCAAAGATCAAGTGACCATAGATGTGTCGGTTTATTTCTGGGTCTTCAATTCTATTCCACTAATCTACCTGCCTGTCTCTGTACCAATACCAAATACTTTTTTTGTCACTACTGCTCTATAATACATCTTGAGGTCAGTGATAGTGACTCTCCTAGAAGTTCTTTTATTGTTGAGGATAGGTTTTGTTATCCTAGGTCTTTCTCTCCAAATGAATTGCAAATTGCTCTAACTCTATGAAGAATTGAGTTGGAATTTTGATGGGGATTGCATTGAATCTATAGATTATTTTTGGCAAAATGACCATTTTTACAATATTAATCTTGCCAATTCCTGAGCATGGGAAATCTTTCCAGCTTCTGACATCTTCTTCATGTTCTTTCTTCAGAGTCTGGTTTCTTGTTATGCAGACTTTTCATTTGCTTGGTTAGAGTCAAACCGAGGTATTTTATATTATTGTGACTATTGTGAAGGGTGTCATATCTCTGCTTTCTTTTGATTCTGTTTATCCTTTGAGTAGAGAAAGGCTAATGATATTTTGAATTAATTTTAGACATAGCCACTTTGCTGAAGTTGTTTATAGACTCAGTTGTTCTCTGCTGAAACTTTGTGGGTCACTTAATTAAACTATCATATCATTTGCAAATAGTGATATTTTGACTTGTTCATTTCCAAGTTGTATCTCTTTGAACTCCTTTTGCTCTCTGATTGGTCTGACTAGGACTTTGACTCCAATATTGAATAGGTAGGGACAGAGTAGACAGCCTTGTCTAGTCCCTGATTTTAGTGGAATTGCTTCAAGTTTTTCTCTACTTAGTTTGATGTTTGCTACTGGTTTGCTGTATATTGCCTTTACTATGTTTAAGTATGGGCCTTGAATTCCTTATCTTTCCAACACTTTAACATGAAGGGGCATTGAATTTTGGCAAGTGCTTTTTCAACATCTATTGGGATGATCATGTAGTTTTTTTTTTTCCTTTGAGTTTGTTTATATAGTGGATTACACTGATAGGTTTCTGTATTTTGGATCATCCCTGCATCCCTGGGATGAAACCTACTTTATCATAACGGATGATAGTTTTGATATGTTCTTGGATTTGGTTTGTGAGAATTTCATTGAGCATTTTTTCTGTTGATATTCATAAGGGAAATTGGTCTGAAGTTCTCTTTTTGTTGAGCCCTTGTTTGGTTTAGGTATAAATGTTATTGTGGCTTCATATAAAGAATTGTGTAGTGTTCTTTCTGTTTTCATTTTTTGAAATAGTTTGGACAGTATTGTATTAGGTCTTCTATGAAGGTCTGATAGAATTCTCCACTAAACCCATCTGGTCCTGGACTTTTTCTTGGTTGGGAGACTCTTAATAACTGTTTCTATTTCTTTAGGATTTATGGGATTGTTTAGATGGTTTATCTGATCCTAATTTAACTTTGGTACCTGGTATCTGTCTAGAATTTTCTCTATTTCATCCAGATTTTCCAGTTTTGTTGAATATACACTTTTATAATAGGATCTGATGATTTTGTAATTTCCTCAGATTCCATTGTTATGTCTCCCTTTTTATTTCTGATTATGTTAATTTGGACACTCTCTCTGTGCCCTCTGGTTAGTCTGTCTAATGATTTATCTATCTTGTTGATTTTCTCCAGGTTTGGTTGAATCTTTGTATACTTCTCTTTTTTTCTATTTGTTTGATATCAGCCCTGAGTTTGATTATTTCCTGCCATCTACTCCTCTTGGGTGTATTTGCTTCTTTCTGTTCTAGAGCTTTCATGTGCTGTCAAGTTGGTAGAGTGTGCTCTCTCAAGTTTCTTTTGGATGCACTCAGAGCTATTAGTTTTCCTCTTAGCATTGCTTTCATTGTGTCCCACAAATTTCTGCATGTTGTGCCTTCATTTTCATTAAATTTTTTATTTTCTTTCTCTATTTCTTCCTTGACCAATTTATCATTGTGTAGAGCATTGTTCACCTTCCATGTGTATGTGGGATTTCTGTTGTTTTTGTTGTTATGGAAGAACAGCCTTAGTCTAAGGTGATGCGATAGGATACATGGGATTATACCAGTCTTTTTGTATCTGTTGAGACCTGTTTTGTGACTGATTGTGTGGCCAGTTTTGGAGAGGGTACCATGAGGTGCTGAGAAGAAGGAATATTCTTTTATTTTAGGATGAAATGTTCTATTAATATCTGTTAAATACATTTGGTTCATAAATTCTGTTAGTTTCTCTATGTCTCTGTTTAGTTTCTGTTTCCATGATCTGTCCATTGCTGAGAGTGTGGTGTTGAAGTCTTGCACTATTATTGTGTGAGGTACAATGTGTGCTTGGAGCCATAGTAAGGTTTCTTTTATGAATGTAGGTGCTCTTGCCTTTGGAGCATAGATATTCAAGATTAAGAGTTCATCTTGATAGATTTTTCCTTTAAAGACTATAAAGTGTCCTTCCTTATCTTTTTTGGTAACTTTTGGTTAAAAGTCAATTTTATTTGCTATTAGAATGAGTACTTCAGCTTGTTTCTTCGGACCATTTGCTTGGAACACTGTTTTCCAGCTTTTTACTCTGAGGTAGTGTCTGTCTTTGTTACTAAGGTGTGTTTCCTGTATGTAGAAAAATGCTGGGTCCTCTTTATGCATCCATTTTCTTACTCTATGTCTTTTTATTAGGGAATTGATGCCACCGATGTTAAAAGGTATTAAGGAATAGTGATTGTCGTTTCCTGTTATTTTTGCTGTTAGAGGTGAAATTATGTTTGTGTGATTCTCTTCTTTTGGGTTTGTTGCAAGAAGATTACATTTTTTTTCTTTTCCTAGGTTGCAGTTTCCTCCTTGTGTTGGAGTTTTTCATCGATTATCCTTTGTAGAACTGGATTTGTGGCAAAATATTGTATAAATTTGGTTTTGTCATGAAATATCCTGGTTTCTCCATTTATGTTAATTGAGAGTTTTGCTAGATATAGTAGCCTGAGCTGGCATTTGTGTTCTCTTAGAGTCTGTATGACATCTGACCATGACCTTCTGGTTTTCATAGTCTTTGCTGAGAAGTCTGGTGTACTTTTGATAGGTATGCCTTTATATTTTACTTGACCTTTCTCCCTTACTGCTTTTAGTATTCTGTCTTTGTTTTGTGCATTTGGTTTTTTGACTATTATGTGACGTGAGGAATTTCTTTTCTTGTTCAATCTATTTGAAGTTCTGTAGGCTTCTTGTATGTTTATAGGCATCTCTTTCTTTAGGTTAGAGAAGTTTTCTTCTATAATTTTGTTGAAGATATTTACTGGCCCTTTAAGTTGGGAGTCTTCCCTTGCTTATATCTCTATTATCCTTAGGTTTGATCTTCTTATATTGTTCTGGACTTCCTGGATGTTTTGGGATAGGAGCTTTTTGAATTTTACATTTTCTTTGACGGTTGTGTCAATGTTTTCTGTGGCATCTTCTGCCCCTGAGATTCTCTCTTCTCTCTCTTTTACTGTGTTGTTGATGCTTGTGTCTATGACTCCTGTTCTCCTTTTTAGGTTTTCTATCTCCAGGGTTGTTTCTCTTTGTGATTTTCTTATTGTTTCTATTTCCATTTTTTGGATCCTCGATGGTGTTGTTCAAAATTCGATAACCTGTTTGGCTGTTTTTTTCCTGCAATCTTTAAGTGATTTTTGTGTTTTCTCTTTAAGGGCTTTTACTTGTTTACATGTGTTCTCCTATATTTTGTTAAGTGAGTTACTTAGTCCTTCTTAAAGTCCTCTATCATAATCATTAGATGTGATTTTAAATCCAAATCTTGCTTTTCTTCTGTGTCGGGATATCCACTATTTGCTGCTGGGAGAACTGGACTATGATGATACCCAGTAGTCTTGATTTCTGTTGCTTAGGTTCCTGTGCTTGCCTCTTGCATTAGCTGGTCTTGCTGTTTCTGTCAATGGATTTACTCACTTGAAGACTGTGTGTCAGCACTTCTGGAGACTAGCTTTCTCCCAGAGGGTTATGGGTACAGAGAGGTGTGTCACAGGTTCAGCTCTAGCTGTAGGTGGAAACTGGAAGAATTATATCCCTGACTTCTCCTAGGTTCCTGTGTCCAAAAGGCTCCAGTGAAGTTCCTCTTGAGCCAGGAATGTGAGCAGAATAAGTGGCCTCCCCTGAGCTCTCAGGATTTTCCACACTTCTGAGAGTCCAGGTCTGCCCTTCACGGAATTTAGGTACAGAGATCTGTGGGACTGAGTCAGCTCTGGGCGCACCCTTACCAACCAGGATGTAAGGGAATATATATATATATATGTGTGTGTGTGTGTGTGTGTGTGTGTGTGTGTGTGTGTGTGTGTGTGTGTGTGTATAAAGTTAAAACAAAAACAAATACATCAGAATAGGACAAAACTAACCACAAAAGGAAAAGAGACAGATAAAAGTCATAAGAAAGAGATATAGATGCAGAAACCAATTTGTTCTTACTCTCAGGATTCCTGTGAAAGTATATATCTATAGTTACGCATTGTGGTGCTTGCCTTTAGTCAGAAGGATCTCT